>NW_028278125.1:0-154612 GCF_059751315.1 Micrasema longulum
TCTGGGTGTTTTGTGATGTAATTCACCCCTGTAATTGGGCTTCCTGGCCTGATGTGGTGCAAAAATAAATAAATATGAATCAACCAATGATAAGATAGTTATGGAAGATTTCCGGTTTGCTTGCTGTCAATGGACCAATGGGCAAAACTGATCAAGAGTAAGCGGAAGAGAACCTCTGACGTAACGCACGGAGTTATTTCAAAAATACAAAACTTTAAAAAATCATAGCGCTGATAATACGATACATAAAAAATGTAAAAAAAACATTTTTTGGCTTAATTTATTAAGAATTAAAAAACAACAAAAAAACACTGAACTTCCTCATTTACCTAGATTTACCCAAATTCACTAGAATTGCTATCGCAGGATAATCTTTTGCTATTTAAATAATTAATAGTTAATATGTCATTTGTATCTCTCAGTAAATAAAAAGAAATAAACATGAAAAAAAAAATTGAATAATAAACTAAAATACTATCGCGTACCCGCGTTAGGGACACACTAGGAAATACGGCCTATTTCACACATCGGTAAAAATCCACATGGCACTATTTTTATAATATACATAGGGTGGATGTTATATACATAGGGTGGATTGATATTATTTATGGTATTCTAATTATTATTTAACGACGTTTATTTATTTAATGCCAGGCAATTGAAAAGGGGCGATTAATCTCCACTTGGCGGAACCTGTTGCTGGATTTTATCTTAAGAGTAGCCCCTGTATATTTTTTATAAACATTAAATAATAAAATCAATGTCAATCCACCCTAATTTGATCGTACCGTGTGGATTTGGGCGATGCGTGTAAATTGGGCCTACATGTTCAATGAACACACACCTTTACTCTTCGGAAATGTATACATACATATTAACCAACACACTAATCTTACTAGTATGCGTATGCGTGGCCTCAACTAGAATAAATTTACCTATACGCGTGCGCGTTTTACGAAGGCTTTCAAAGGCGGAATAAAAAACAACAAAAGTGTACGAATTTGAATATCTATTTTGAATGGCAAAGAGAAACTGCGTTCCATGTGCAAGTTTTATAGTTGAAATAGGTAAAAATTAGTTTATAAATATGCATGTGTAAAATTAAAATAAATTTAAGTCTAGCGTATATGTTTAGCGATTTACCATAATTTTATTGCCCTTGTTTGTCTTTGCAACATAGTTTTATGTTATTTTTGTTCAGTTTCTTGTACATACCTATATTTCTTCATATAACTGTTGTAATCGGCTTAGGCCGCATATATAAAAAATATAATGCTGTAGTATCTAGTAAGATACATAATGAGTAGTAACTCACGATCATAATATAATGTTTTTTATTTGTTTATTTACTATCATACCATATACATAAAATTACACATTCCACTGTATTTACCCCCTTGTAAGGACAGTCAAAAATAAAAACAGTAATGTAACAGTAAAGTATGTATAAATATAAAAATATGTTGCCATATTAATTTATTCGCACGGGTGCACTCCTGCACGCTGGAACTCCGAAGCACGGAAAAACGTGATCATGGTCAATTATTATTTAACATAATATCAACGTAAGTACGGCTTTATCATATTTATTCAGTAAGACACGACAGTTCATTATTATTTGCTTCAAGGCACTCTTCAATTTATAAATATATTGTATTATAATTATAATATTGACTACCTTCCACTGCAACGTTAGCAATGTCTGCAATGGGATGCCATAATATTATAAGATCTCATTTTTTACACAAATTAACATCATAATGTTTATCTCATAAAAAATCAATTTTTAGTTCAATTATTATGTGATGTGTGGGGTTATACTTTATACAGTAGTTATGTAGTACCTAGAGTAATCACATCATATGTAGTTATAGGACTACACCAGTCACAGTGTATCAAGATCTTTTTTCTTATTACGTGAAGGTAGATCAGTCTTGCGCTTCAGATACCAGTCCAGGGACTGTGAAATATTCTAGTGTGAAACATATTTTTTAAATAAATATTTCATATCAACCATGTCGGGAATCGAACCCGAGACCTCTTGCATGGTAGACAAATGCGCTGACCACCACACCACGAAGCCGACAGAGTTATTTCGTTACAATGTTTTATCAGATGTTCGTCGGTCAGAAATAATTTCAATGAATATGTAAAACGCAATTAATTCCTAAAAAAACTTTGTAACTCATACACATCACACAAACATAAAACCTACATATCTACCATACGAGTCTGGGCTGCACAAACTGCATTTAAAATTTATTTTTATATCTTCTATATCTATTGCGATTTTTATATGTTTCGTTAGTAGATATAGATAGTAAGTATTTAAAGCTAGTACACATTTTCTCTCTCTCACTTTTTATTTTGGTTCTATTCTTGAAATCCAATGTCAACCCATAAACTCATAATAATTTTATCGTCTTGCGCGTTTTGGGTACTTCTATTTTTTGGGCATTATTTTGATAATATCATAATATGCGCCAACTGCTTATTTGTTTATTATTACAATGCCAATGTTTGACGTTTTGATTTAATTACATTTATAAAGTTTTCAAAATGACATAGGTAAGATCGGGTACAATACATATTGATTTGACAATATTATTGGAGGATTTTGTTGTATTCTCTCGAGATTAGATACTGAATACCTACAAGATAAATATATTTTTTATAACAAAGAAATACTTATGTAGACTTATATCATATTATCCAAAATAATTACTAAAATACCTTTAATCATAATCAAGACGTATTAAATCGCAATTACGAGCGACGTTATCGTATCATTGGTTATATAATATAAAGCTTATTATTGTTCATTTTATTACTGCTTATCTCTCATGTATCAAATGTTGCTTGCATTTTAAGTAAGTAATCTTTTTATACCTAACAAAAAATGATTACGAATTACGCGAAAATCCTCGTATCTAGCACATCCAATTACATCGATGACTATTTTAAGATGTGTTTGCAAAAAACAAAAAAAAAAACGAAAATCTGGTAAGCATCTAAGTAAATAACGTTTATGCGTATTTATTTCAACAAAAATATTAAGTATTCAATAAAAGATGCAGAATTAAAATTAAAATGTATGTACAAACGTATACGCCAGCGAATTATTACTCTGAGATTTCAACCAACCCACACAATTCAGTGAAGTTCTTGCAATAATTACACCTAATATTCCGACTTTGTAAAACATCATCATCAGTCCCTTTCCGCACCTAATGGTGCATAAGGCACTGCATTGGTAAACCAATCGCAGTGTATCTTGATCATTTTTGTTACATGAGGGTAAGATGATCAGTCTTCAGGTGCCAGTCCAGGGACTGTGAAGTATTATTGTGTAAAATCACATTGAAAAAATTAGTTCATGTCAACCATGTCGGAAATCGAACCCGAGACCTCTTGCATGGTAGGCAGATGCGCTATCCACCACACCACGAGGCCGACAATATTATTTCATTACAAAATGTTTTATTCAGATGTTCGATCAGAAATAATTATATGAATATGTAAAACGCAATTAATTCCTATTAATTATGGAAACGTATGCGTTATTTTCATGATTTGTTATGTATCTGATATTATTATTTTAACGGAATAATATTATACTACGCCATTATAAAACCTAATTTTTCCTAAATTCGAATCATATTGTACAGCGGGTACTATGTACATAAGTAATCGTTGTATACATTTTTTTTGTTTGGGAAAAAAACAACAGTTTTTACATATATTGTATACGGAAAATAGGAATATATGTAAACGAAAATTATGAAAACAGTCAATATAAATTTTCCACAGTGGTGTAAGCTATTGGATTAAGTACATTATCGGTATCAAAATAAAAGCAATTCAACAATTAAGAAATGTTAGGTACTTGGAAGTTCCAAATAAAATAAAAATACATATATTTATATATAGTAATAAAAATAAAGTAAATAGAAATAAGATAAATTTAAATTTAAAGACTAAGAAAAAAAAAAAAGTAATGTAAAAGGTACAAAATAAAATAATTAACATACGAGTACATACATAATTACTGACATCGTAAAACTAAACGGGTGTACTGTCTATAAGGAATTTTCTATATTTCATATAGGAGAGATGAAAAATGTCTACGTGACCGGAGAAAACAGTATTGTAATAATGACATGCTCTAAAGAAAAAGTCGTTTTTCCTTGAGTTAGTCCTAGGTACTGGCAAATGAAATGTAGTATAGAGTCTTGTTCTTGTTTTCACATTTCTTCTTTAAAAAATTATCACTTTTTTAGATTTATATGATAAACATAAAATTCGTTAAGTAGATATCTAGCGTAAATATTAACTTTCGCTTTGTAATGATCCACCACGACTCGAAATATATATGTATTATGTTTTCATGATTATTCTTATGCGTCGGCGTCGCGTCGCGTCGTTTGTTATTGACATTAGATAGCTAGTAAGTAGTTAGTGGCTACTTATTTCACATATACATATCATACTGTACTTGAGAGTTTTATCTTACAAGTGAATAATATTATGAAAGTACGCGAGAAGTTCAAATATAAAAACATTTATTTAATTCAATATTTATAGTTAAGTCTGTTGCTTTGCTACTGCCCCGCGTCACGACGTCACGAGTCACGCAACAGGGCTGTCCAAAGCACGACCCGCGGCTTACATTTATGCGGCCCGGGATCGTATCCGGTTTGGATAGCCCCGGTTTACAACATCGGCAATAGTATCTCCATTGAGTACCGAAAATGTGTAGGCGTAGGGGTAGCTGTCATTATGACATTATTGATTTCTAAAGTAAGCCAGTTTCGTTTGCATCTTTGTAGATAAAACAGATAGCGGCTCTACGGTCTGATGGCCGTACTACGGTATGGCAACTCCGGATTGGATTCCTGTTTTTTCTTTTGGCTTCTTCTTCAATATTCTGTAATGGGTCACTAACCATCGTCACCGTTCATCCCTGTGGCCTTGGCAAAAAGGCCATGTTCATTGAGTTAGAGATAAAAGAAATAAAATAATAGTACCTGACAATAGTGGCATTGCAAAATGAATATATACCTACTTAGGTACAACGTTGAGTAAAAGCATAAAATAAAACCAGTACCTAAAGCGCTCCATTATTTACGAATTTCTTAGCAAATCTCCAAATAAACGAATCAACGGATTTACGTTAGCAGTTAATAGTTACCTTTAAGTGGTTATAGTCAGTAGTTATAGTTTATCTTTAATTTTAAACCTTCACACACATGAGCAAGGAACAGGTGTGTAGCGTGTATTTGTTTATGTACCTACTATTTGGCAAAGCCTTACCTTAGGTATACGTACACCCTCTTACTTTTCCAGCGCAGTGTATTATTTATACGTGTATTAGTGTTATTTTTATAAAACGTTCCGGGTTCGATTCCCGATGAGAACACATGAAAAGCGATTTTTCTCAAGCCTGGTTGTTGTTGTTAACTCACCATTTTAATTGGGCCTCTAGCCTGTTGTGACACAAAAAAAATACATAAAAAAAACAATTATCATGTTTAGTATTATTTGTGCAAAAATACTCAATATTGAATATTGTCATATTCACTGTATGTAGGGCGGCATCCACTTCCCCAAATAAACAAATAATTATTTTCGCTTTTAAACATCGCCAACGTGATAAAAAAAAACTTAAGCCCGGGGTCATGAGTCATGAAACACAAAACATGCGATAAGATTAGATATGCACAAATTACAGACATAACATTCATCTTCTGGCTTTATTTACGAATAACATAGAATACTTTATGATATGATATTATATGAATGTATGTAAGTATTTTACATAATTTATTTATAATATGAGTAGGTAGTAGGTAGGTAGGGGAACTCGGGTAGGAATGATTGCTTATGTAAGTAAAGTTTACTGCATTTGTGAAAATATTAGAAGAATTTCGTAATGTGTATAAATGATTGATTATTTTAGTAAATATACCAAAATACCTACTGACCTATCTCCAACCTCCAACCCGTGTGCGGATAGGATTGAACGAAGTGGTGTTTTCCAGAACCGAGTATGTTATCATCACCCAACCATACCTTCTGCAAGTAACGACGAATGCTGCTTCCCTTGTACTTTTTCCTGTCTTTATTCAATTCGATGCATTTTTTATTTCATTTTCGGTAGTTCTTGCATTTTCTGTTTTTATTTTATGTTTTTGAGGCATTGTACAAATACGAAATAAATAATATTTTTTTAAGGGTAGGAATCAACTATGGTTCAATCCTCCGCAATCGAAATCGAGTATACGACACGTTTCGAATCGTATTTCACAGTCATATGGTCAATGATTCATTCTTCGCCGTAGATCACTCCTACAATCCTACTCGTGTTCCCCTACTATATGAAACGACAAGGTGAAGTCTGATGTACAATGTTCAAGACTACAAATATTCCAAATGTATTTTCAAGAGCAAACTAAACTGTTGAAGAAAATAGTAATGTGTAGTTCTATTTTCATTTAATATTTTGCCTGCCAAATAATTGTGCTTAGATGATATACTTAACTAAACATTTATTATATTACTATTCCCTTTTAAAATACTGTTTTCTAAGAATGCGACAGTTTATTATTATTGTTAAAGGTAGCATTTTAATAGATAAAAATTACATTTTCACATAAAAGAGTAACAAGGTTTTTAGCTTAAAAGGCGTAAATCATTATAAATTTATTGTTAGTGCCGGTTTGATTTTCATATATAAAGTTAAACGTGTGTGTAGATAATGAAAAGATCAATGCCCTCTAGATACATTTTACGACCGATTTAACGATAATATAATCCTCAGTTTCAAAAAGAATGCAGGATGCAGGTAACTTTAGAAAGAAGGCGGTAACAAAGAATGATGTTTCTTCGGCTTGTTACTTATATTTAAAAAAAATCTAACCAACAACGGATGTTTCCAGTAAAATCACAGATAAAAAACGTGTACAAAAAGTTTTGTGATATCAAACCCTTCGGGTCGCAGGTGGATGTATTATTTTTCTTTTGTAAATGTACGTGTAGGTAAGTAAACAAATTTTACTACACAGATCAGGAGTCAGCGAACTTTGTGGGTGTTTTACTATAGCTTTTGTTTTTTTTTATTTCTTTTAATGACGTTTTAATAACCAAAACAAAATTATGTTTAAAATCCCGGTAGATAACAATGTTTTGATTGTGTCCAAATTTTAATAGGAAAAGTGCATGATTTCACCTCCTAGGAAAAACTCCATATAGTCCTCAAAATGTAACATGATTAGAATGACAGTTGCCAAAAAAAGTGACGACATTACTTTGTACTAACGTCAAAGGAGTTATTTATATTGACACACGAAAAATCATTTGTATCTGGCGTGTTAATTTATTTTTTTAATACAATGCTTGAAACATAAATCAACATTAATGTATAAAATCAGCTTTAAAACTAAAAAAAACTAAAATAAACCTAATTATTAACGACGTTCTTACAAGGTTACATCATTTTGCAAAAACGTTAGAGATGGACAAATTGATCAATGGAAATTGACCGAATTAAAAAATTATTCGTTTGATGTTGTTCATGAAAAAAGTATGTCTCATTTTTTTGGTGAACAATTATGTTAAACGCACTATAATAGGCTTGTTTTTTCGTTTTTCATATCAATTTTCGGAAACAGAGTTTCATGATTGCATGAAATAACTGATAAAATCGATTTGATCAGTGATCAGTAATTTCCCATCACCAATGAAATTAGTTTGACAGCTGTCATTCTAATCAAGCTTTATTTTAAGGACCATAGTAATATATCTTATTTAAACACATATAGAACATCGAAATTGATATGTTAATTACAACAGAGATGAAGAATACAAAAAAACAATGTATGGAAGTCTAGGCATTTACAGGGCTTATTATCGGTCATTGGTAGGTTTTAAAGTGATGAGTTTACACACTGTCGAACATAAACCCTGCTTCTACCATATTTGAACATTCATATTTGTTCAATCTTTCAGTTACTTCACTTAGGTCATAAGCCATATAAATACAATTCCAAATTCCATTTTTTAAAATGTCCTCCATCTCTGGTGTAACATTCATATGCTTTTACTTATTAAAGATTTTTACTCCTCGCTTCATCAATTAGAATTTAGGTCAACTATTTTTGATTTTCGTATAAGTAAAGAAAACAATTTTTATAAGCGTATAATATTTTCGATTTACTTTTTATTGGGGTTCAAAATAACTTTGGTTTATCAAATATCTTTCGCACCTCACTCTAAAGATTTTAATTTCGTGACATTTGCAGTAAGTAGGTACCTAAGCAGTTTTATTCTGGTTTTCTGACATCCGTCTGCTATTTTAGTAAAAGAAGTATAGAACACACGACTAGTAGGTACAACCTACTCAAAAAACTAAAACAAGGTATACAACGTGTCCCAAAATTCAACGATAAGCGGGCACCAGTGGGTGGCCCTGCTCATGACTACTCAAGAAAAAATAAGAAAAAAAAAAACTACTTTTTTTTTTACTTATAAAAAAAATATATAAAATTCGTTGAAAATTGACACCCCCTAATATGCATTGCATTTATGGAGAATGCCGATGCAATGCTAACGCAGCTAGCAGATTGTATCGAGAAAGATACCCAAATGCTCATAGATACCCGGATTATCGAGTATTTATTAATGTGCATCAAGCATATTCGGAGGATCGTTTACCATCTGAAAGGAGAAACGCTGGAAGACCTACATTGAAACGCGATGAAGAAGTTCTCAATTAAATGGAAAATGATTCAACTATCTTGGTACGTGCCATAGAAGCGGCTACCGGAATCCCAAAAAGTTCTGCACATCGGGTTCTAAAACGTCACAAGCTTCACCCATATCACTACAGGCGTGTGCAGACGTTATTATCGCGGGACTATCTACTTCGGGTCGCATTTTGCCGTGTGATGCTGCAAAAGCACAGAGAAGATCCCCAATTCTTAGATAAAATTCTATGGTCGGATGAAACAACCTGCAAGAAAGATGGCTATTTAAATCTTCACAACCTACATAGCTGGAGCAACGATAATCCGCACCTGATGAAACAAGACAAGTCTCAACATCAGTTTAAGGTTAACTTATGGACGGGCATATTAAATGGAAAAGTGATTGGGCCCTTTAAATTACAAGGAAACTCAGATAGCAATCGTTATTTGAACTTTTTACAAAGTGACTTGCCAGAGTTATTAGAAGACGTGCCCATAAGTGATTTACAAAACATGTGGTTTCAAAATGATGGTTGCCCAGCTCACTATGCCCGTCCTGTGCGAGAATACTTAAACCAAGAGTTTCCAGGGCGCTGGATCGGGCGACTTGGTCCTATCTTATGGCCACCCCGTTCACCCGATCTAAACCCCCTAGACTTTTTCTATTGGGGTTGCCTCAAAGACAGGGTCTACTCAAAACCCATTGCAACATTGGACGAGCTTCGTCAAAAAATCACTCAGGCTGCAGATCATATCAATGGTAGAAGATATGCACAAAGAATAAATCGATCTTTTTTAAAGCAATGTCATGCCTGTATTAATGCCGGTGGCAAACAATTTGAACATTTACTCTAATGTTAATAATGCAATAAATTAATTAAACGAATGTGAGATTGTTTGTTTTTTATAAAATTTGGTTCTTGTTTAGAAATAGTACACATTTTTTTTGTGGCTAGTTTTCCCATAGTATTTATAACATTTTTGAATTTTGGTTAGTTGCGTCAATTTTTTTTAAAAACTTGCCATAGTAGTGTCAATACTTTTTTTTTACACCACGATGCGTGAAAGTGGACTGAAAGTAAAAATATTTGAAAATTTTAGGGAAAAAAAAAAAAGATTAATTTTTGTGCAAAAACTACAGACATTTAGGGATTTTGAAGAATTGTGATAGATAGCAGTGCTACTTAGGTTGACGATACAAAAAAAATATCAGAAATATTTGAAAAATTGTGGTCATGGTAGTTCAAAATAGCTTAGGGGGTGTCAATTTTCGACGGATTTTATATATTTTTTCTTGAGTAGTCATGAGCAGGTCCACCCGCTGGTGCTCGCTTATCGTTGAATTTTGGGACAGTTGTATAATATACTCTTATATCAGTTACGTCAAAGGTTTTGTTTGCAAAACAGAACTCTAATAACAGATGTACCTACTAATACGTAAATTAAAATAAAATAATGTTCGACAGTGTAATTTAACTATGAAAAAAACACTAGGTACTCTACATATTATTTGAAGTAATTATTTTTCGGTTCATAGTAAAAACAAGTGTGATTTATGGAGAATGTCCCTTGATTATAATTAAGTGGATGCCGACAGTTTTTGGTCGTACTTACATAGGGTAAAATAATTCGAAGAATTTAAGTCATGCGCACGCGCAAATGACTGGGAAAGCGGAAGTGCCGGCCCTGCTTCAAAATATTGAAGCCTAAGTTAAAACGCACATCCAATGAATGAATGATTCTGAATGTTTATTTTATGTATCACGATCGAGATAATTGACGGGAGATGGTGGGGGTTTGCCCCATATTAGGGGGCCGCAGTGGCCCCGCCACACATTCTCATCACAGTTTACAGCGATTTCAGTTTCAGTTTCTGTCAGACCGCTGCGGGGGAAGCGCGTACCTAGCGAGCGCTTATAGAGAGAGTGAATATATTATTTTAATTTGGCTCTTAGCCATTGTATGGGTGAGTTGAAATCTTATTTTACTTTACTTCGATAACTTAATTTTATAACCACATAAGTTTTCTTTTCTAAAAGCTTTTAATTACTGTAACTTAAAATGTACGTCATACATTTGGCAGTTATGGAGGTGGTTCACAATTATTCTAATGAGTGCTTACCGCTACATAAGTCTTGCGACCCTTGACTAGCATAACAATGTATCCATTGAGACAGTGCTAGACTTGTCTACTTGTACACACCATTGTCAATGTCTACTACAATATTGTGCAACACAAATACAAAACTGTAGTTTTGTGTTGAACAGATTACTGAATTAACTATGAACAGACGGTGAATATAATATATCTCCATAACTTTCAATCGAGATATTTAATATTAAGTTATTTGTATATTCGTAATATTAATATTTGTGCTATAATTTAAAATATGATAAAAGTACCTACATAGTTTTTGAAGCTAGTAATAATATAAATTCAAACGTTGAATAATGGTCTGTATCATATTTGGGCAATTTATTTCACATTTTCCTTTGTAATTGAACGGGTCATTGTATCGACCGCGAACCGCACGTGGCGTCGGGACGCTTTCTTTTGACGTTGAGAGCGGCGGGTGATGACGCGCGTTGAATTTTCCAAGAAATTCAGTACCCAGAATCAAAGGCAATATAATTATGTTTACAATGATAATAACTGGCTTTGCGTATTAACTAAAAAAATAACAAATATTTCATGTGATATTTATCCAAATTTGTGGATTTAAGTATCGCACACTTTTTATTCCACCAAGAATTTTAGGTAATACACTTTAATGTTTTAACAAAAAAATATTATTACCTAGTATTTATTCAATTTGGAATTTTACAAAAAAAGTAAAAATGCACTTTTGTAGTGGTGAATTAAATTTATTTGTTGGAAATTATTTCAATAGTAATAAATTGACGAATAATGGAAAATAGACCCATCGACGCGCCAGCTGTTTGGGTGAAATCAGTTACGTCATAACTTCCCAGAAGCTATAACCTTGCTTACGGAGACGGATACCTCCAGGAGGCGGCATTATGATCACCTGATCAAACGTGACACTCGTTTGCAACGTGATTAGTAATAATATTGCCCCGTTGCTATCAAAAAGCGCGTTTGATAATATTTGTACGATAAGTTTACCTTTGTTTCGTATTATTTACATAACTGTCTTACGAGTAATAAAAATTCTAAAATTACCAAACGTCCTAAAAAATCTTTAAAAGGGGCCAGTGATAGTCATCATTTCCCTTTTTTTATTGTAATAGCGATCACTTTAATGTGTATATCTAGTAACGCATATCGCAATAATCTCTTAGATTTTAGTTTTCGTCATTTTCAGAGCGTGAAGCGTTAACAACATTGAGTCAGGACGCATCATCCGGGGACGCCGGGTGCTGTGAGGGGGGACATGGAGAGGGGGCGAGGGAACTACCTCCGGGCGGGCGGCCGGAGCGGGAGGGGGGCGCCGCGGCCTCCGTGGGTCGCTGGGGCTCCGAGTGGCCGAGTTGACTCGAGCAGGGAGCAGAGAGCCCCCGCCTGACCGGCCCCTGGCCGCCGCGGCAGCCGCTGCCCACGCCCCTGTGGGGACGGCCGCGCGCTGCCGTCGTGTTCTCCTCCGTGGACGAGTACGAGCAACTGGCGGGCCGCGCCGAGGCCGCGCTGCAGCGCCTGCTGCTGGAAAGCAACTACGACACCGTGAGCAATTTCCGCGGCCTGTGGGAGGCGTACCGCGGAGCGCGCCGCCCCATCAACTTGGCCGCCTTCTTCCGCCGTTACCGGCCCCCGCTGCGCCCCGAGCGCCACACCTGCGTGGGGCTTGGCCTCGAGCTGCTGAAGCGCTTGCCCCCCGTGGGCGGCGCCGCCTTCCTGGTCTCGTGCGAGGAGAGCATCATGGACATCCGCGACTACATCGCGGCCGGACCCGGCCGCGGGCGCGCTGTGGCCTCGCTGGAGAAGGAGCATGTCATGGTGGCCATGCACATCCGCGTGGACGGTCGCCCCGGCCTCATGCTGTGCGATCCTGGCTACCACGTGGCTCGAGTGGTCACCGTCATGGCTGACCGCTGCTATCCCCACACCGGTGCGTACCTTTTTACTTTGTTCCGTAAATTAAGGAATAAGCTAATAAGATACTCATGTAAGTACTGTTGATTCCAGGTTGGTTTACTCAATCCGACGAACCGCAAGCCAAAAAGGAATATAACTACATCTTTAATGTGAACAATCCATCTTATGTTGAATGGGTCGAGAAAGAAACTCGGGGAACAAATGTAAAATACCAAACATCCCTGGTCTATGTAGAGAAGCCCTTCTGTAATGCCATTGAAGTAACAGAGAGAAGAAATTTGGTTTATAACTTTAGGTTAGCTTCATCTCTATTTTAGCATAGCAGTAATAGCGATGATTTTTACGATTATATTATTGGTAACAATATTTATTTTATTAAATAAAATAGAGTAGAACTAAAACTAATGACAATTTTTAAATTTTGCAGAAGTCTTCTAACGAGAGATCAAAAAGGACACCTTGTAGCTGGAATATATTTTCCAGTAGTGGATAAAGATGGACATTTTACATTATTCTTCGAGGAAAACTCTGGAAAACAACGCATCAAATACAAATTCTCCCTCTTTTCAGATATAGAAAAGGTATTTACATAACGCAATTTGCTTCACAATTGTACAATTTTCTATTTTAGTGATTATGTAACAATTTGAAATATTTGATTCCAGATTCCCGACTCTGTGTTGGACCAAATAGCTCTGTGTAACAGTCAGATGAAGTACAAGGAAGGAGAATTACTGGACACAATCAGGATACTGGCTCACATTATGGCGGACACACCCTTTATTACTCAAGTTCTGGCTATAAATGATGATATCTGCACTCTATCTGCAGACAATTAATTTTAAAAAAACAATCTAAATATCAAACGTCTAATTTTCCCTCCTTATAATTTTTCAAGATAACATATTAAATTACTTAATTTAGAATGGTTTTTAAGGTTCATTTTAGTTTTCACCCAACTAATAATGATTTACACATCAATTTATTTAAATGCAAATAATTTCATATAAATTATACTTACGTTAAGTAGGTATTAATAAATATTATTTTACACACATATTTTTGTAGTTTTTTTTACACCCAAAACTCCCTTATTTTATCAAAAACAATTATAATCAAAAACTTTTTAGAAAACAAAATGCATTCTTCGAGAACTGAATTCCTGAATGGACCACAGTAATACATGAATCCCGGTCATCAATCAAGGATTTCACTTTTTTTTTTTCATAAATCAGAATGTTCAGAGCAACAAGTGTTGTAGTCGACATGTTTTGTATTAAAAAGTCATAGCAAATTGAATTATTTCATCACAGCAATTCTTGGATTTAAATGGTTTAGCACATGTGAGGCAAACACAGCTGATTTAAAACCAAAAAAAGATTTTGGGGGCCATATGAGTGACGTTGATGGTCGCGTGGCCCCCAAAATGAATCGACATACGAGGTGTGTTCAGAAAATAATGCACATTTTTTAATTTCGCGGGTTTGGGGAGTCCAAATGTCCATTTATTTTATTGGTATACATGCCCCCGAAGTATGTTAAAATTTTCAGCTGCCTTCATCGTTTACTTTGTCTGTGGAAGCCGCTAAGGTTAGACGTGTTTTAATGAGCTCGTCGATTTTCTTTTTTTTCAAATGAATCAAAGAATTTGTATCAAATTTTGTGTACAAAATGAAATAAAGTGTGTGAAATTTTAACAAAGGCCTATGATGAGTCTGCTATGAGTAAAAAGAGTTTATGAGTGGTATAAGCGTTTCCAAGATGGCCGTAAAGACGATTGGCTAATGCCATGAAATTTTTTCAAATGTTTACGTATATGACATCAAAACTAATGCTCAATAGTTCCAGTGGAGGCATTCTGGATCGCCAAGACCGAAAAAGGCTTGACAAGTGCCGTCGAACGTGAAGGTGATGCTCACTGTGTTCTTAGATTTTATTGGCATAGTGCATCATGAAATCTTGCCCTGAGGTCAAATGGTCAATAAGGAGTACTACCTACAAGTTCAACGCCGTTTGCGTGAAGCAATCCGAAAAAAACACCCGGATTTGTGGTGAAACAATTCATGGCTTTTGCACCATGATAATACACCTGCTCACATTTTATTGTTAGTTTGTGGCCAAAAACAATGCTGTAATGATGCCATAGCCTCCATATTTGCCAGACATGGCTCCGTGTGACTTTTTCCTATTTCCAAAAATAAAGAGAACCTTTTACGACCGTCGTTTTACAAGCATAGATGACATTAAAGGCGCATTGCTGAAAGAGCTACAGGCTATCCCAAAGACAGAGTTTAAGAAGTGTTTCGAGGATTGGTAGAATCGTTGGCACAAGTGCATAATATCTAATGGGGACTATTTTGAAGGCGACAACATTAATGTAGACGAATAAATAAAAAGTTTTTGGAAAAATTTTTAATTACCTTTATTTTTTGAACACACCTCGTATTCATACAGCCTGCCACCAAAACTAATTGCCGAACGCTGTCTATACCATTCATTAAATTACGATGAAACTTAAGTGCGTTGTTGTGCACACGCCTACGAAGGTTTCTAAATTATTTTAAAATGAAAAAATGTTTCATTGTTTGTCCTGTATGCCTTCCTATACCGTTCATCCGACCGCGATGAAACTTTGGTGAGTTGTGCGCGCGCTCTCAAAGGTTTCAGAATAAAAAAAACAAATTAAATTTGGAAAATTCCCACTTCTCACAAGGACAGACGTATGTGGCCTGCTCACGCGTCAGAAAACCTTAGGAAGCAAAACAATGTGTATCCGAAAGCGATTCAATAACCGGAATTAAAATATAAAATCTTACTTTCCTTGAGTGGCATTGCAACACATGCCGGGTACGCTAGTTATATATAAAATTGAAAAGTATTTCCCACCCAGAAAAAGTATTTCAGACGATTTTCATTTTTCTATTCATATACTTACTTTACAATTTTCCGCATTTGGTTTAGTAATGCCAATTAAAAATAATAAAACCAAGCTTCCAATATAAATGTTCATAAACAATAGTATTTAAATGCATCCAAGACTTGTCTCAGAACAGAGGACGAATCAATTAACAAATAAATAATAACTCCTTTGATATTTATTATATTTTATTAAAACTGAAAACAGTAATTCTTGCACAAATGGAAAACAAACATTTCTCTTCTCACTAAAATAACGCAAGATATCACATTATCATCTGTTTATTACATTTCAATTTCCTATCATTAAATATACATATTTAATGCAACTACACCACAGCGAGAATCTTAAATACATTTTTACTACATACAAATAAAATTGAGTTTAAGAATCGGTATCCAAGGAGTAGAAAGTTTTAACTAAACAGGCACCATCTCAGAAAAAATAATTTACACAAAATACACAGCAACTCACATATTATTATGATATTTTATACTTACCATTCCTAAAGCCGATATTGTAATACCACTAGGAACTAACATTATCCCAAATCACTTATCTTAATAATTATATTTACCGGTTCCTTGATTAACAAATAAATTATTTGTTTTAGCTGATCAAAATACATAACATCCAAGGAAAATTAAAACATTAAGTTAAATAAATTGGAATATTTTAGAGCGTCTCACCAAACAAAAGTTGTGGCCATTTATTTTAATGGTACAAATTATTTTGGTATAAATTAGTCTATTGCATATTTTTAATAGGTTTCATTAAAATTATTTTTGTCAAAGATTCGTGTAGAATTGTCAATAATATACTCAGCATTAAAATGAATGTATAATAAAAAAATTGAAGTGAGGCAGTCCAAACATTAACAGCACAATTTATGTTATTTTTACCGTAGTACTATAACACCCTTGAAGTAATTATTCATAAAAATGGAGCTATATAAATTAGACAAAGATCATTAAATTAAAACAAATCAATAATTTCCAAAGCCCTTTTAAAGAAACAAATTAATAATAATCAAATTATCAAATCACAAAAAGTAAATAAAACTAATAAAAGATTTATTAATATTATTCTACTTCAGAACTAAATATTATCACCCAGATATGTTAGGGCAAGAAAGAAAAATTATACATAATAATATCATAGTAATCCTTTCATTGAGAGATCTTATGCATATACGAGGTTGGTTCAAAAAGTATCCGACGATAACTTTTATTGGCAAAACAAATAACACTTTGAGGGCGGAACTTAGATGACCATTTGTAGGTATACCTTGTGTGCATGCTCAATTTTTTTTACGACCACAGCGCTACTCAGTCGCTGCCACGCCGTTGAAGAGTGAGCATGTGTACGCTATTGTCGTTGGATTTTAGTTCTAACAAAATGACAGAAAAAGTTGAACGACGTTACTGCATCAAATTTTATTTAAAGCTTGGGGATTCTCAAGTGGCAACTATCCGCAACATTAAAAAAGGTGTTTGCGGAGGAAGCAATGGGCACCACACAGATAAAAAGAGTGGTACAACCGCTTCAAAGATGGCCGCTCATCAATAGAGAGTGAAGCACGATCCGGTAGGCCCTCAACATCCAAAACTGATGTTGTCATTGATCAAGTAAGGACCCTGGTCACGCAGGATCGTCAAATAACGATCAAAGAACTTGCTGATGGAGCGAGCATTAGTGTTAGATCTATTCATTCCATTTTAACTGAAGATTTGGCCCTCGGAAGGGTCTCAGCAAAATTTGTGCCAAAGTTGCTGACAATTGAGCAGAAGCAACTTCGCGTGGGGATCGCACTAGACATGCTGGAGACTGTGATCAATTATCCCAACTTTCTCAACGCAGTGATCACTGGTGATGGCTATTCCCCCAGCTGAAAATGCCTTTGAAAGGGACCAGATTTCAGACCAGGGAAGACATGAACATTGCGACGGACCACCTGCGCGCCATACTAAGAGTCTTTTCAGCGTTGCTTCCTGCAGTGGCAGAATCGTTGGGAAAAGTGTGTAGCAGCTCAAGGGGACTACTTTGAAGAGGATTAGTTTTATTTAATTGTATCTCAATAAAAGTTGTTTTTATGAATAAAAGTCTGATACTTTTTGAACAGACCTCGTAGATTTAAAAAAAGGATTTACGCATATCAAATTTGAAAAATAAACTATGGGGGCATATTTCAATAAAACCAGCAGAAATATGAACTTGGGACTATGTATGACTAAAGCTAAACTAAACATCGTATGCAGAAGAATATTTGACATGTTGTTTTATTTTTTAAGGCATCTATATTACACTAAACTTATATTTAACACCTTTATGAAATTGGTTTATGTAATCTGACATCTAAATATTATATTCTTCATACACCACTCGGTTAACATAACAGGGCTAAATAAGGTATATAAGAGAAATAACGTCATAAGAAACGTGATTTGAAAGAAGCTGAATTTCCCATCGACCGTTATTTATATGTAGCAATTACCACTTAATGAAAAATTTTACAAACTAAAGAAGCTAAATCAACATTTATACATTCCAAAGATATTTTATTGCATCAAAATTATTAATGATGTACATTTTCAAAGCACTTATAAATGGGAGTAGCGTGCGCATTTAGTTTTAGAATTTAAATGATGTCAACTAATTTTGAGCCAAAATACAAAAAAAGTATTGACATTATCATTAGATGTTGCAATTAACATTAAGACGACACAAAAATAGTGTATTGCCATTGTAGAGAGGATGAGAAGAGATTTTCAATAATCAGGGTGATTGTGGTGGTGCTTGGGATTTCTTTGTTTGGTCCTCTGCGGGTGTAAGGAACTGTATGTCTGCCTCACAGCGGAACTGCTGCTGAAAATAGATTGTATTTGTAATATGTATAAAATACTTATACATATAATCTTATCAGTATTATATAATTGAAAACAAATAATTATGTTTCATGAAATTAATTTAATTTGTTCATGTTTGCTTCAAATATAAACTTTATATTTTACTGTTATTTTTTTATGTTGGTATACATGCCCCTGAAGTATGCTAAAAATTTCAGCTGTATTCATTGTTTACTTTGTGACAGCCGCTAAGGTTAGACGTGTTTTTATGAGTTCGGCGATTTTCATTTGTTAAAAAAAAAGAAATAAAGTATGTGAAATGTTAACAAAGGCCTATGGTGAGTCTGCTATGAGTAAAAAAGAGTTTATGAGTGGTATAAGCGTTTCCAAGATAGCCGTGAAGATGTTGAAGACAGTTGGCTCATGCCATGAAATTTTTTCAAATGTTTTGGGTATGAAACGCGTTACAGCAAAATTTATTCCAAAATTGTTGAATTTTGAACAAAAACAGAGGCAAATGGAAGTTGCTCAGGTGTCAATAAATGAAGTCAACGACGATGCAGGATTACTGAAACGTGTTATAACAGGTGACGAAATATGGGTTTACGGATATGACGTCGAAACTAATGCTCAATTGTCCTAGTGGACGCATTCTGGATCGCCAAAACCGAACGTGAAGCTCACTGTGTTCTTCGATTTTAATGGCATAGTGCATCATGAATTCTTTCCGCGAGGTCAAATGGTCAATAAGGAATACTACCTACAAGTTCAACGCCGTTTGCGTGAAGCAATGGGAAAAAAAATCCCATATTTGTGGTAAAACAATTCATGGCTTTTGCACCATGATGATGCACCTGCTCACACTTCAATGCTAGTTCTTGAATTTTTGGCCAAAAACAATACTGTAACGATCCCCCAGCCTCCATATTCGCCAGACATGGCTCCAAGTGACTTTTTCCTATTTCCAAAAATAAAGAGGACCTTTTAAGGCCGTCGTTTTACAAGCATAGATGGCATTAAAAGCGCATCGCTGAAAGAGCTACAGGCTATCCCAAAGATCGAGTTTAAGAAGTGTTTCGAGGATTGGAAGAATCGCAGGCACAAGCGCATAATATCTAATGGAGACTATTTTGAAGGCGAAAACATTAATGTAGATGAATAAATAAATATATTTTTTCAAAAACAAAAATTCCCGTTATTTTTTTAACACTTCTCGTATGTATGTAAGCAACATAGACTTGCATTTTAAAATTAAAACATGTATGAAGAAGTCACCAATAACTGTGCTAAAAATGCATAACCTTTGTTCAAACTACCTTCCACCCTAAGGTAAGTTTGGCGTAAGCTTTATACTCTCCACCTCAGAAGCAAATATGGATCAAAGAAGTATGTAAGTTTGTTAGGACCTTATTCCAGGGTTACGTTACACCATATTAAACTTAACACTCTTAAATCTGTAAATGAATCAATAAGGCTCTTTATGTATTTTATCCTCAAATTGGATGAAATATTTCAATTTTCAAAAAAATAGAATGGTCAATTATAATCAATGTCAGACATGCCAATCCATTAATAATTTTATCAATTAACCATTAAGTTGCTAAGATATGACAAGAGTGTTATTTTTAAATTGTACAGTTAATTTTTATTTTAAATATTTTCTTGTATTTTTTTTGTTTTTTTCAATAAATGTTCTTCATACACCAAAATACATGTCACACAAACAAACAAAAATCCCACAGAGGCATAGCCTGAGTGAGGGCATACATATTTTTTTTTTTTTAATAAAGGCGACAGGAAGAATAAGATATCAAAAAATTTTAAAAGTGCATAAAAGCAGAGATAAAATTTTACCTTGGGGAGTAGGGAGTAGTGAGAGCCGAGGAGCTGGATATGTGACGCAGTGGGCGGCGACTGGAGATCAGCTCTCTCCTGTTACATCATGCACATACACTAACTTTACTATTGCCACTACAAACTACACACAACCAGCGTACAACAATTACCACAGCCTCGGTTCTACCCGCAAATCCATTTGAAAATAAGATACTAATAACAGAAAGACAGATTTTAAAAGCAAAATAATATCTTGCAAAATTGCTTAAAGTAAATATACTATTGCAAAAATAGATTAGTGTACATTCAAAAACTTATATTTCATCAAATCTTAAGAATCTAATAACTTTTACATACAATTTATATTTCTGCGCTGAAGTGAAGTTCCAAATTAGAAAGCAAACAAAGCACAGAGAATTTGTGCATCTGTATGAATAATGATTATGATTTAAAATATCGAGTTCTTATGTAATTGTATGCAAATTTTACTTTGCATACAGAATTTTATATGCAAATATCAACATGGCTTTAGAATGAAGTTTTTTTTTGTCAGCACCAATACCATGCATCAGATTGCTGTCACTGTATTAAATCCTCGGAAACCACATACTACATGTAATGTGATCAGAGGTATGTTTGAGTAGCACATAGAAGAGAGCTGTATCTTCAACATACCTCCAGTACATACATTCAGCAAGGCAAAGTCAGTACAGTAAAACCTCGTTTTTACGTTCCTCAATTTTACGTTTCTCCGCTTAATTCCCTAATAAGGTCCCATTTAATTCCATACATTCTCATTCAAATATTACCCCAATGAACGTTTTTAATAACCCTGGTTTTACGTTGAAAATTTTTTGAAACTCAATTCGATTTGTCAAGGGACGCCAAGCCGCGCCCTGCTGTGTTTGCCCAAAATGGTGAAAAAAATCAAGGTAAATAACAAAATGTGTAAATTGTTGTCTCAAACTAAATTCAAAGTAGGTTCAGTGCAATTGACCATTTTGTTTAAGTGTCTAATTTTGAAATTTTACATCAATAAAATACGATGCAGAGTTTAAAAAATTGGCAATAGAATTATTATTTGAAGTTATAAACATAATTGGGAAAGAAGATTGTTTAAACAAATATAATTGCATTTTGTGCAAATTCATATTTTTATTTTCATGTTTTTAAGGTTAAGTACCTACATAAAATTATTTGAAGATGTTTTTTATTCAATAAAAAAACCACATTGTGGTATTGATTGAAAAACTACAAAATATTTTTAATAAAATCATAGGTAAATAATATAATTAATCCCCAATGAAGAGAGTTTTTACAATTTTTCTGCAGTTTTCCATTTCCTCACTTAAGCGTTTTCCTAAGTTTGAAACTTTTTTTCGCTGCTCCCTTGAAAAACGTAAAACAGGGGTTTTGCTGTATTTAATTAGCATTCAGTCAGAGTGTCTTCATTGATCTGTAATAGATTAGTCCAGAAGGAGTTTCAATATTTATTGATTAAATTATATGTTCTGGCTTGCTTGGCTTTTTATCTATTATTAACATAACTACGAGTATATTGAATATACAAAATATTTTAATACACAAAATTAAATAGTAATACCTACCTACAGTAATAACTACCTAAATAGGTACCTACTTGATATCATGCATAGAATAAACATTTAAAAAAATCTAATGAGCAATTACGTGAAATAAGAACACATCAATTCTATAAAAACATAAAAATTAAGATTGATTAGATTTAAAAAATAAAAAGTGCAAATTTTATATCAATTTATACACGAATGACAAATAAATCGTGATCATAAAACAAATGAATATTTGTTCTCCAATCAGACTAAGTTACAAACTCGCAAGCTCCATTGTAACATCTACTCAATTATCACATGTATGGAGCAGGTTATTTATTTATTTGAAATGTTGAAAACCCAGTTTTAATTTTTATATTCATGTGTATTAAACTTTGTTTTTAAATTTATAAATATTTTTTTTTTTTATTTCAACTGGTTTCGGAACAAAATTATTCCTCAGTCATTGTATCGATTTATTTTGCACCTTAAATATGAAAAATCAAAAAGACAGTGTTTGCAATATTAATTATAGGCGTATTATTTTCTGTCTTGTGTTATAGCTTTTCCCAGAATAGAGATCATACATTAATGTTTGTTTACAAATACACAAACAGTACGAAATAATTTATGTAAATAAATTTATAATAGTTGTTTTGAAGAAGAACTGTGAAAAAATGGTGTGTTCTTCTCACCAAGAAATGAACTTGTACATTTCTATCATGCAACTAGGTGTTTCATAATGTACATCTACTAATTAGGAAATTATACCTGGAGGTTGGTGGTGCTGCTAGTGCTAGTTGCCGAGGGCGTCGGTAGTCGGAGGCACTAGAAGCGTTTCCACGCAGCCTTTGTCCAAATTCTCTGCAATTAGTATACAATGTAATTCATTAGAAATGTATTTCATTTCATTGATATCACGTGAATGAAAGTGAAGTAGTTTACCTGTTGAATTCTTCAGCTTCCTCTTCTTCAATATTAATGAATTCTTCATGTTCTTCCAAGTCTCCGGATCGTACATTCTGTTCACGCTCGATCACATGAGCTCTGTCATTGATATGGTGGCCTGTGAGATTCGAGTTGAAAACGTATGATATCGATGTCATTCAATTATTGCAACAGTAATTAATACAAGTTCTGTGAGATTCGAGTTGAAAACGTATGATATCGATGTCATTCAATTATTGCAACAGTAATTAATACAAGTTTAGAATATTATAAAACAAAGGTTTTAGTTACTATGACAAAAAACATATAGTTTTCATAAGCATAATATTTTTAAATTGTTGACAAATAAAGGGTTTTTCAATGAGAGGTTTCATTTTGAATAGCCCCCTATTTGGGCAGCTGTCACTTTTTAAGCTGTCATCTTTTGACATTTGAAAAGTAAAAACTACCCCATAACTAAAAATGGAACGATACACGCTTCAACAACGCATTGAAATTGTTAAAATTCACTACAAAAATGGTGAAAAATTTGCAAAACTAAAGCACTTTTGGGTCATTGTGAAGCACCTTCTCAGCCGGCAATAGTGTAACTGGTGAAAAAATTTGAGCTGTTGGGACAAGTTAGTGAAGAATCTAAACTGTGAGCAACTGAGAATATTGCTGTTGTAGCCCGTAGTGTTGACGAAAACCCACGTTTGTCAATTCCTTGTCGATCTTTGGAATTAAGCATTCCACAAACGACATTATACCGTATTTTGCATAAAGACTTAGGTCTTAAGGCTTTTAAAGTTCAGTCAACACATGAACTCAAGCCGGCCGATCACCAGCAACGTCGTATCTTCGCTGATTGGGTCCTTAAAATGCATTAAAATGATACGGATTTTCATTGAAAAATCATCTTCAGTGATGAGGCCCATTTTTACCTCGAAGGCTATGTTAATAAGCAGAATTGTCGTGTTTGGGGCTCGGAAAATCCAAGAATGATTGTTAAAAAGCCTCTCCATCTTCAACGTGTCACTGTTTGGTGCGGTTTTTAAGCTAGCAGTAGGACCTTACTTATTCGAAAATGAGGCTAGTGCAACTGTTACGACGAACGGATTGCGCTACCGAGCTATAATGAATGATTTTTTATGGCCGGAATTGGAATATATTGATGTGGACTGCATTTATTTTCAAAAAGACGGCGCTACGTGCCAGACAAGCAATGCAAGAAAAGTTTCCTGACCGTGTTATTTCTCAAATAGGTGATCACAATTGGCCACCGACATTTTGTGATTACAACACACCTTTAGACTTTTTTCTTTGGGACCACGTGAAAGATAAGGTCTATGCCAATGCTCCACAATCGATTCAAGACCTTAAAGATGTAATTTGTAAAGTTATCGAGGACATACAGCCGCAAATGTGCGAATTGGTTATGGAAAATTTCATGAAAATGGTGCTGCAAGCGTAGCCGTGGCGGCCATTTGGCTGATATCGTTTTCCATTGTTTATGGCATACCTTCCTCTTTACAATGAAATAAACATCCATTGATTTCTCTTAAAAAGATACTAGTTTATTTTAAATATCAAAATGAAACCTCTTATTGGAAAACCCTTTATTTAGAGCTCATATTTCTTTATGGATTGCGGTCTCGTGGTAGTTTTGTATATTCTATATAAAGAGTACAATTCCCACTCCAGCACAACTCGAATTCTAATTATTATCATAATTAGCAATAATTATAAAAGGTAAGCTAAAAGTCATAACTGAAAAATTTCATTTTGAAATTTTCTGCTTTTGTAATAGATATTCAATAGCCACACATATTTACTAAGCCAACGAGCCATTTAAGCTTCTCAAATATTAGGTATTCTCTTATTTTTTAAAAATTAAAAAATACGTATCAGATTGGCAAAGCATAAAACAGTAATCCCTTGTAAAATTTGTAATTTATATAGTAATATAGTATACAGATGCTAACAGTATATACATATATATAATATTATGTATTTCAAAAAAATGACATACCTATTGACATTTTTTTAGTACCAGTGCGAGAGTCTTGGACAGTTTGCCTAGTTTCTTTCACACCTCCGGGGCCAACATTAGTACTGCTTGTGGCGCTATACACCTACCGTCAAATATAACATTAGGAATAAATTGTTTTTTTGTTTGTCTTGGTGCAATAAAAAAATTCCTACAACAGGTTACAAAAGTAGGAGAATAATTCCCAAGTATAATATTATACATAAACAAATTGAGGATTTGTAAAAATAGGAAACTGTGAATACATTTCATGGAATAATCATGATATGCGAAAATTCAATCATAATTTTTCAAAAATAAGTTTTCTTTAAAGTAAGTATTTATCAAAATATGGACACGCACAATGTGTCAAATTTACAATTCTATACGGTTATGAAGATATGGCATTTATCCATTGTGCGATGATAATCTAAACGTAAAAAGTGTTTTATTGCTCTCCTGTAAAGTAGAAGTTTTGCTAATTTGCAACATTGGCATGGACCTTTAAATATTGCAATTGTTACGCGAGGATTAAATGCAAACCTGCGGTCTTCCATCAGGGCCATTGGACATTACGACAGTACTGCTACTGAAAGAATTGCACCGACCATTAAGCATAGAATCATCTAGCCCACCTGTAACAAAACAATCCTTAGATGTATAAATACAATCCTCAAAAGGAGTGATATTTAGAAATGTTTAAGGGGGTCATTATACTGATAAAACCCTCTAAATGACAAAATTTGAGAAAACAAGTTATAAATGCAGTTACGTCATTTTACGGTATTTATCGACTGATAAAATCCTCTAAATCCTCTGAGGTTCAGTTTCAAAGTTATATATGTAAATATCGACTGATAAAATCCTCTAAATCCTCTGAGGTTCAGTTTCAAAGTTATCATGTGTACACACCCACAATTGGTTTTTTTAGTGTTTTCTGGTGAAAACCATTAATTCCATTTAACTAAGATGGTTTTATAAGCACGTATCGTGTCCAAAATACGTTGAAAAAACATTTGTTGGGTCAAACTTTCAAAGCAGTTTTTCTCGGAATAGTCAATGATGCATTTAGAGGGTTTTACCAGTATACCGACAATATGGTGTCAAAAGTATCACTCGTGTTTTATTTATATAATAAATATGGTGAATGTCCACAAATTTGAATATAATGAATATCGACTAACTTTAGCCATGAAGTATCGAGCATGCACTTTGCTGATAGTTGAACAATCTTATGTTCTACCATAGGGGGCAGAATTGTTATTTGCTCGATTCCACAAGGTTATTTTAAGTTTTCAAGAACATTAACGAGACACTCTTATCAGTATACATGTTTAGAATCCAACTGATCAGACATCACCTACTAGTAACTTTTATTATGCAATGACCATAGACAAAACAAACAAGCAAACCATCATGCCGTTTTCCCGTAAGGGTAGGCAGAGAGGGTAGAATGCCATATCACTCTGTCTTTGCGTACAGATCTCGCTTTTTCTACATTCATATATCTTCTCATGCATGCACGCCGATTATTCAGACTTTTTGGTTGTCAAAATTGTCAAAAGTTATATAAAAATCATGACCAAGCGAGCATTTTTTCCTTGAATTGGGACTCATTGGAGTTTATCATCGCTTTGAAGCGGGCACTTTTTATCATAGAAGCCTATTTAAAATATAAATGAGAACTATTTTAAATGTTAATGACGTAAGGAACGCGGGCTTATTTTTTGCGGTCATTTATTGGTTCGTTTAGATCCTCGTATTACACTGACATTACATGAAGCCGACATCACAATAATATCACTTCATTATCAATCACCCATAAGTATTTATTAAATCTTTGTTCCGGTCTGTTATATTTAATTTTCTATAACATTACGCATTGCACGTGTACCTACTAACAATCGATAGATAATTTCATATTATTGCTTCCTATACATTTAGTTTATTGAAAACACATCCAATGTGAATGTGTTTTAAAAGGAAGGGCAAGAATTTGGATTAAAAAACTGGGCCTAATAGGACATCGAATGCGATCCACATGATTGTCGTGCATTTTGTTTGTTTACATGGGAAGATCTTGTAAAAAAAAAATACATACTGTATGTGTGTGATACTTTTTCGATGTTGTCTATGAAAACATCAACCCGGAAGCCGGCATCGGTCCTTAAAATAAGCCGCCTGTTTAGATTTTACTGCTCAGTTTCTTATTTCGAATCATTATAGTTTTTGGGCAATTGTTGACAGTAATTTCGTTCAGAATCCGTGATAAGTAGTTCGTTATAAAAGTAAATGCGTGCAGAGAAACATCAACTAAAATGTCAACCAATGTTTCTTAATGTAATGACATCGGATATCTTCCTATTTCTGTGAGCTTAATTTACCGAGTTCAACTGTATTTACATTTTTATTTTTACAAAAAATGTTTGAGTTATCATTTACCCAAATATTCATCGTAAATAATGTGCTGGAAAAATGGGAAACCAATTGATTTATAGTGGGATTTGAACCTAGGACCTTTCAGTCCACAATACTCTTATGGAACCACAACCAGGTTCGATATGCAATTATGTTTTGCACCCATGGGTGCTGTACTTATTTTCTTTTCTCACAAAATGTAGTATTATTTAACTACAGGCAGCCCTCAACATGAACATTCTACTTTTGCACAATTTACCATTCCGTACATTCATTCAATTTTTGATGATTCTCAAAAAGTGCGCGACCAAATAAATATTTTAAAGTGCATTGTTTGAATTTTAAATTTAAATCGTTCTACTTTTGCTTAGTTAACATTTTTACACACGCAAAAGCAATCATGTCCGAAAGTCAAGTAGCCTGTATTAATATTGATGTTTTTGTAAATAAAAAAATAATATGAAAATAATTTACTGCCCGTATTGAATGTTGGGACATAGATCATAAAATTGTAGGTTTGTACTAATCCGAGGCATGCAGACAAATGGAGAATTAGCAGGAGGCTGGAAGAGGAGTATTACCAGAGTAGGGGGGAGCGGCGGCTCCCGGTAGCTGGGGGAACGCCCACACGGGCGGCTGTACCCCGGACCCGACCATTCCTTTTGACAAAATTGTATTACATTTTAGACCTGTCCACCCGCATCACATTTGAAAGAACGAATTATCGCAATAACCTTAATTAAACCATTCGTAAGCCATAAGCGACTGAATTCACTTTACATTTCTGTATTTGCGAGGGCCAACCAGGCTAAGGAGCTTCTAAATTTGTTGCAACAGAGAGCGAAAACATTCTTGAAAAGGAATATGGATGTCTAGGCATTTACAGGGATCGTGACCAGTCATTGGCTGGTTTATGTGGCCACTCTAAAAAACTGTGCTACATTCACCATTCTGCCTATGTTTAAACATCCAAATTTCCTCAACTATTCCATTCCTTCCAGAGTAACTCCCTATGTAGGAAATTCGGCCTGTCTTCAAACATTTGGACATACTGAAAACATTGGCGGTCAAGAAAGCCTGTTTACACGCTCAACTTTATGTGTATTATCAGGGTAAGGTCGAGTGTTCTGAGGAATATTATATTTTATACACTCTCACATTGCGTATTTATTTGGTTTAAGTTTTTGTATCACTTTAAAGATGAGAAAAGAAAAAGAAAAACTATTTCAGCTGCTTAGAAAAAGTTATAATTTAATTTGGGTGTTTCATTGTAATGCAACATTACTCGCTGCATGTTAACCGAACATAGATGCACAGCGACCGCAGAAATTACTACTATTACATTTATGTCAATATCATCTCGCATTAATGTCTGAAAATATTTTAGTTTCCATACACAAGCGTGTTAACCAAAACAATATTTGTTAAGTGCACCAAACGTGGAATCAATAAAACTTTTCACATTCGGTTTGTCATCCATCCACCTGGACATGAAGAAATGATTCTGAAAACCATTAGGGGAGCATTGAACTCAGGTAGAGGACTCGTGTTTTACGAACATAATATCTGTACCTCAGAGGCAGACGGATGCAAATCCAAACATCAAATGTCCAACCAAAGACTAAAGAATCTACTTTCTCTAAGTAATGTCTAATAATTTATAGTATTCATTTGTATTTTCAGTATTTTAATACATTGGTTCTTTCATTATAAGACTTACATTTCTTCAAAATCAATGGACATGATCATAAACTGGATACGATTATCGAAAAGTCATTTCATCAAAATCTGGATTTGCATCCGTCTGCCCCTGAGGTACAGAAATTATGCCAAAATATTTTTTTAAATGATAACATCAGTGTCCAACTAGCAGATTTCCAAACCAACTGAGAGAGCTTTTAGGCATTTTAGTATCATTAGGCGTTGAATAGCCTTTAAAGAAAAGTCACTTTAAAATAATCAATTAATAGCTTGACTTCCCTTGTTTTTATTTTTAGTGCTTCGACATAAAAACTGCCATTTTCGATTCAGTAATAGTTTTTATTTTTAATATACATGCACAAACCAATAATCAAAACAAAACCCACCAGTTAGTAGACGATTCATGTTCATTGCTGGCATGAACGGCATCATTGGATTTCGTGGATGATGGTGCTGTCCCATTATGGCTAAAGGTCCACCCATCGCCCCGAAAGGATCCGAAAACATGGAGTTAATTGAACTCATCATCGAGTTCATTTGCCTCATCTGACGAAAGTGTGCTCTAAAATAACGGATAAACATGTGCTAATTGAAAGCATTACTTAATTTTTAATGTCACAACACATAACATAAATTTATGCTTACCCGAAATACGGGTCATCATCAAAATCATTCATGATTGATCCAAACATGGACATTTCCGGAATTGGCGAACAAGAATTATAAATCTGATAACAAACTGAGCGTCGTGCTCCGATATATATAATTTGATACACTAATTTACGAATAAAAAGCGACCTGAGAAACAAATACGATTTATGAATATTCTAGAAAAAACGCGAAGATGTCGAAGACACACCACTAGACACATAATATTGGTGCACCAAATCCATAGACGAAAACCGCTCCAGAGATTATACACGTATAACTATAACCAGAGATTATACAACCGATGAAAGTAGTCGACTAGATTCAATGGGTAAATTCAGTCGAATGAAAGCCCGAATGCAGTCATGTAGTCGAATGAATTCACTCGACAACAAATAGACCAATGGGCGAGCCTCACGCCGACTATCGAATGCATTAGTCATTTCAAAACTAATGAATTAAATCGAATGCAAATAGACCAATAGGCGTGCGTTAAATACATTCGACTACAAATGAACCAATGGGCGAGCTTTACGCCGACTACTTTCATTCGACTACTTTCATCGCCAACTAATTCGTTATTACGTAATGGGCGATGGGATCTGGCGGACGTGATAGTTGAATTAAAATGCTTTTGTTTTTTGTAGTTATATCAGCACAGATAAAATAAAAATGCATATTAACATAATTAATATATAAAGTGCATCATTCAACAATAAAATAAAGTGACGTTTGTTTGAAGATCTGCTGCTAGCCTATTTGTGTACTTAATCATAATAAAATTTATATCAAATCCATCCGATCTGAAATATCAACACAATAACATCTGATTGTAGTTTTACATGCGTGACCTAAACAATAAATATGAAACAAAAATATTTTAATTTTCATCCTTTCTTTGGCAGATAAATATTAGGTTATGTCAAGTAATGATAACCACAGACTATAATTATACCCATGTAAATATTCTAAATACCATAAAGTAAGGATCATGGTTTACATTTTTATTATTGCCATAGTTAAAAAAAAAAAAAAAATGACGTACCTAATGTTTGGATAATTTATATAGCGCCATTTTTGTGAAAATCACCTCCTGTGTAGGTTTATAATTTGTTGCTCTACGGGTGGTATTTAATTTTCAAACCATGTCTCCATTTTCCCATTTGTTTGTTTGAAAATCAGTATTAATTTGTTTTAAAAAAGATTTTTTTTTTTTGTATTTCTTTTTTACAAGGGTTACTTACAATAAACACACGACATTTTTCGTATTCACGTCCCGGCTTTCTAGAAATAAAATCCGTATTAGAACGTGACTTCTGTTTTTCATATAATATTATTAGTTTAAGTAAAATGAAAATTCAAAACATTTGAAAATATTCTAGAATGCAACCAACTTGAAGTTTTCATACAATGTAGGGATCGTTTTTTGCTTGTGTTCATATTGTTATTCCATTCTATTTGTGTTGTTTTTAATTTTAATTTGTAAATCTATGTCACTTGTTTTTGGCCGATGTTATCACATTTTGGTAGAAGGCTCTTTTTCTTATAAAGGAAAAAAAGTACCTAGCATTCCCAAAGCATGGATATTTCTCCCGAAAAACGGAGTTTGTCTTTGAATAAATTTCTGTGTCTATTGTCTATGGTATACCGGAAATAAATGATTCATTCGAATCATTAATTCGATTATTTCCTTCATTCGATTACTAATCATTCGATTAGTAAATTTAGTCGATTATTTTCATCTCTAGATTATTCACATACTGTAACTACTGTATTGCACCAAGCGGTACGAAAGCACAAAAAGCCATAGACAGGACTGACACCACAGACAGAGTAACTTAGTGATGCGAATAATAGTTTCAATAGAGACAATCAAACTCGTATATATCGATAATGAACAATTCGGCTATTTTGGAAATCGACTATGTATTTATTTTCAAAATCAAACTATTGCCATCATCATAATATACTAATAAATCATCATATTAAATTATACAGACTAGGAAATTATACCTGAAAGATATAAACATAGCTTTAAAAATAAACCGAAGATAAATATTTCTAAAACAGGTACAGAACATGAAAATATGCACCACTAAATAAAAGCTCATGAAAAATCTTTAAAATGCTAAATTACCATACTTTTTATCATAAAAAAACGCTTACAAATTCAAGACGAAGAAGAAAATAAGAATAAAACTTTCTTCTGTGGGTAAATTATACTATGTTAAAAAATAATACAAGAAAAATATACGAGTTTACACTGCGTTCGTACCTACCCAAAACTTGAAGAGGGGGGAGGGTAGTGTATCTTCGTAATCACTCCAGAGAATTCATCTTCAATGACACCGTCATAGTAAAGGTATGGCGTACTTATTTTCCCATCATAATCGAGGCCCACATTTATCTACAAAGTAAAATTAAGTTTTCTGTATGAAAAGCAGAATATGCATACATTTTTTTCTTCTGAACATGTCCAATTATAGGTTACCGACGAAGATACTTAAAATATTTATGCAAATATACTCATTTCCGTATACAAATATCGCTTTTTTTTATAGACAGTCGAAGATAACTCTGTTAACTTCCCATTATAATCGGGGCCCAAGTAAAAATATTAAAGAATTAAATCGAGTAAAGAAACGTCCACTTCGTAGTGTAGTAGTTGGTGCATTCGTCCACCATGATTGAGGTCCTAGGTTCGGTTCCTAGGAGGGTTGACATGAAATAGTTGTTTATATCAACCTCACTTCTGTTAGTAGAAGCGAGCGGACGTGTGTGGTTATAAACCGTAAAGTGCAATGGTTACCACAATACTAATACTTACCTACATAATATTATATAGCGTACGCTCGGACGAGCGACGCAACGAGTGGTAATAACATGGAAATAAATTTAATAATAAACAACTTAAAAAGTGAAATTAGTAAAATAACTATAGTGTTAAAGGTTCTAAAATAAAACTCGTTCTTGAACAAAATCTGAAAGCTTTGAAAGAACAAATTAATATCGAAATATCACATTTTAAAAATCAAATAATAATTTTACAAGAAAAGATAATAATAAAGACTACACTAAAAAACTTGAGGGATTTCTAAATAACAATAAAAAAATCACATGTCGAAATATTATCTACAAACACTACAAAACCTACGCAACAATTCAGACAAAATTTGCGATAATATACACATTTTCGTAGATAAATATCGATATTAGTTTTACCGTCTCAGTATATACCGATGAAGACAGCCGTTCATAATCGCGGCCCGGGACTATGTTTTGGATTTGGAGGAAAATAATCGGTGTCTATCTTTTTCTACTGAGGATCTCTACCCTACCTTACCATGCCATGGTAAGGAGTCAGAAAAATGATCACTTTAGCAGATAAAAACATAAATGATTCTGGGAAAAACCAAAAAAATTGATCAGCTACCCATAGGTATTTTAAAAATATGAAAATTTACACAAAGTTTACGTAAAATGACATGTGGTTACCCTAATTATTATATTTACCGTTTTTCTTCGAAAGAAGATTACTTTTATCGTTCTTCGTTAATTTGTGTCGCGTTATATTTATCGTAAATGTCTTGTTGGCAAAGTAATCAATATGTAAATGCTCAAGGTCTAGGACAGTGTTAACAATGTTTTATGTCAGTGTTGAATATATAGCATTTAAATTGCAAATCATTGAGTTTTTAACGAAAACCTTTTTAAAAATTATATTTTTACCACATTATATCTATTTTAAGCTATTAAACTTTCTTTATTATTACAATTTTTAATTATCTTATTCTTGGCGGAAATTCGTTGTAATCTTGTAAGAATATTTTATCAATTCCATAAATAATAATACCTATTCAAAATTACATTAATTATTTCCTAAAAATACATCCAGTAAAACACATTCAACTACTTTTACACAATACCACCCCGACAACACACACTTCAATTTCACAGGCCATATAATATTGTGTTAATTTCTTAAAACCCATACCAGTCTGATGACGTAGCGAGAGCGATAAACCGGTTATTGATCCATCAAACTAAATAGAACTTGTCATTTACATTTTTTTTTAAAATAATTTCGATAAATTTACTTTTATCTGCCTGTGTTTCGTCTCTCGTTAAATTGCTTTGAAATTTTATTGAGAAAAACTGAAAAAGTTGGTATAAACACCTTCGAAATCACAGGCTAAAATAATGATTATTGTGTTGTAAGAGAATATTTTATCATCATCATTCCATGGCCTCTCCCTAGTTGGAGCATATGGTGTCCACAAAGAGCCTCCATGCACCTCGGCTGCCAGCTCCTGTGCGTCCCAAATCAGGCCCGTGTCGTAGTTCTGACATAAACTGCCGACGTACAGCCAGCAGAGGACGTCCAGGACGAGAAAAACCTGGTGCCTTGTAAAGTAGGCAAGCGCGGTTAAAGTTAAGGTTAAGGAGGCATACGCAGTATATGGCCCAGCCAACCGTATCGCCTCCGCTTGGTAACAGTTGTCATCGGAGTTTGCTACGTCCATTCTCTTATTCATTCCTACAAAGTCAAACCACCGCAGACCAAAAATTATTCTGAGACCCCTATTCTCAAAACTCAGTATTTTTCTGTTTTGCGCCCTAATGAGGTGCCACGATTCACATCCGTAGAGCCGAATAGGTGTTATGCAGGCGTTATATAGGCGGCATTTGGTTTTCACTGAGTAAATATCCGATTTCCAGATAGTCTTTACACTGCTGCATGTGGCGCCTGCTACTCCTAGCCGCACTTCCAGCTCTTTTTGAAAGTTGACATTTTCTGTAATATATTCCTAGGTATTTGAAACTCTCGACCCTATCGATGGTTTGGTTTGACGGAGTCAGGGGATTTGAGCATCAAGGCATAAAGAGTTATATAGTACATGGGTTTTTGCAATATTGCTTTTTAGAACCATAGGTGCGGACTAACTATTTAGCTTATCTACAGTGACCCGAAAACTCCCGACTGAATCTTCAACCGCGTCATTGGCATACTCTAGGTCGCAGAGGTTTTGGAAAGAGGAGATGGATATTCTTCGATCTAGTGGAATTTACTTCCTTAGTATGAAGTCCATAAGGATTATAAAAAGGAACAGTGCAAGGAACAGTGCAGTGGTGACCCCAAACCAATCTGTGACAACATTGTTAATTCTGATTCGGCATTTGCTACTTGAGTGAAGGGTTTTAATAAGTTCGATTAGTTTTATAAGCATTATACATATATGTTTGTAATATTTTACAGAGTGTAGGTCTATACGGATTTACAAACGCTTTTTTGTGATCTGCGAAACACATCGCCAAGGAACTAAGTTCTTTGTTCTCCTTTAGTATTTATTTATTTATATATACGCCCAATGGGCATTTTTATGGACACAATTACACGCAGAAAATTATTATAAAAAAATTAGAAAGATTCGATGGTTTATAGTAGACTTTGTGGGAGTGGAAGCGGGAGAGAGATGTTTATAATTGAATTTGATTCAGTGATCGTTTGAAAGAAGACAACTTGTTATCAAAGAAATCAAGACTGGTATGTTTGTTGGCAGACCTAAGAATTCTGGGCATAGGGGAATGAAAACCATAGTTAGTTCTATGGTTATCGGTATGAAAGAGTAAGTTTTGTCTGAGGTTTCTAGTTGGCATATTTAATTTTATTGAGCTCAGTAGTTCAGGCGCATCAAAAAGTGAGTTGAGAATTTTAAATAGGCTATAAGGTCAGATTTATTTCGAAGGTCTTGAAGAGAAGATATATTTATATAGATATATTCAAGGTAGTTTCTAACTCATTATGCGTATATAGGTCTCTGGATAAGCCCAACCTCCAGCCTATCTTTCTCAAAAATCGATGTTGAACTGATTCAATATTCAATATTCTTGATGTGAACATCATAATATGGAGACCAGATAACAGAGGAATACTCTAGATGCGGGTGAACTGGGAAACAGAAAAGAGTTTTAAGGGTATTGATATTTTTGAAGTCAGCTGTGCTTCTGTCAATAAATCCAAGAAGTTTTAAGGATTTATTGATAACATGTTCAATATGAATTGTAAAAGAAAGTTTAGTGTCAAGTATAATACCCAAATCTCGTATACTAGACACAGATGATAATATTTCATCGTTCAGTGAGTAGTCGTATATGATTGGATTTTCGAGACGAAAAAATCTCATAACGTTGCACTTACTTAAGTTGAGATGTAGATTATTAGATGAGCACCAGGTGCTAAAAGACAATAAGTCAGATTGTAATAGTGAACAATCGGAAGGGCTGTCAATCTGTTTGAGAATTTTAGTGTCATCAGCAAACAGCCAAATTGATGAAGTAAGAAAAGCATTTTTTATATCATTGATGAACCGATTGAATAGCAAAAGAGCAAGGTGAGCACCCTGAGGTACACCCGAAGATACATTAATGCTGTTTGAGATGGAATTATTAACCCTTACAAACTGTTTCCTTTCACTGAGATATGACTTAAAAAAAGATAACAATGGATTACGATTTCCAAAGGAAGACAGTTTGGTCAACAATATTTGGTGATCGACCTTGTCTAAAGCTTTATAAAAATTAGTATAAATCACATAAATCACAAAATAGTGCCGGTAAAAGACAAGGGATTGGTCGTGGTTGATTTACCAGACCGAAAACCATGTTGCTGATCAACCAAGATATTTTTGAAAGTAGGAGTAATTTTATGCGTTAATATTGCTTCGAATAGTTTAGGTATGTGAGATAAAATTGAGATTGGTCTATAGTTAGTGACGTCCGATTTGTTTCCAGATTTATAGATAGGTGTAATAAACGATGAGTTCCAAGCTAATGGAAACTCAGTATACAGCGTATGTTATGGATATGATCCGCATATGATCTACCAGGTAGGAAACCCGCCTGGGGTGGTATTCTGAACCACTATCGTGGGCCTCTCTACCTCGTTAAAATCATTTTGGTATCCTGAACGAATCTCGTAATAGGTATCGTTAAAACCACGCATGCGCACAGCATACGAATAAACTAACCTTGTAAATCTGGCAAACGTCAAACATGCGGCCCGCGAGATGTTTTGTTTTTAAAAATGTATGTTTATTTTTTATTGTGAGCTACTAAATTGGCAATTAAATATATTGCGTCATCTGTAAAAACTCAAAAGACGCCATTATACAAATTACGACAAATCCATTTGTGCTCATAAATTGGAGGTTCGTAAGTTTTTTTAAATTTGTCTGGACATTTTTAGTCTTTGTCAAAAATAACGGAGTTAATACAGGTAAGTACTCGTAATTAATACATTGAATCAATTAAAACACGTCATATACTGTCAAAATATTAGTCAGATCGATTTGAGGTCTTTTTTCCTCGATCCAGATCTGGCACAGTTTGAGTATGTCAGTCGGTGTTGATTATATTTTAACACTAAATTCGTTTCTAATTTATATTAATTATTAATTTATATATATACATACATTATCGTACGAAACTCGGGATACACATTTAATGCATCTTAATCATGCTATAAAGGTTCCTAAAGATTGCCATATTGAAGCTAATTGAATGACAAGACGATGCATTGATTGATTATTTAGTATTCCCAAAGACATACGGTCGGCCGTCGGCTTTTGTACTTTCTACTTTTGCGTAATTCACTATTTCACACATTTAAATAAATTATGTTTTTTACAGATTTTTATCAATAATGCTAAAATTATTCGCTTGCATGCAGGTGCTCCCTCGGCTAACTAGTGATAACTATGTTAAGATAATATGTTATGAGGAAAATAATGAATCAGGTCATTAAGGAAACTGACAAGGAAGGTGTGCCTACATTAAGACAATTTCAGTAGAATTATAATATATGGAACACAATAAGCAATATTGGATACTTGTGGGCTGAAATAAAAAATGAAAGGTTCCTGTAAACAATTATGCCCGCAAACGATGGATTTTATGAATTTTGAAGAAACTCTGGAAACTATCACAGATGATATAGTATAGGACTTCAACAATGAAGATGTTAATGAGTTAATTGAATATCACTCACAATCTCTGTCAAATGAATGCTTAATTGCAACAACTGGTAAATGAAATACGCAGTTAATGTAAGGAAGAACAATTACATGCAAGAACAATTTTTGCTCAAATTACAATTGTAGCTGTAAGGTTTAAATATCAAATCAAAATGCATATAAATTTTAAATCCTTATTTTCAGATTTGATGTCACAATCTCTGAATGTGTGAGTACAAAATGAACCTGTGCAAGATCTGTTTGTTTGATCCCATATTGTTGAAATATACTTATTCTTCTGACATTCTCAATTACTAAAAGGTGTCAAACCAAAATATAAAGTAACTAATTATTTTCATTAAGGTTGTGTAAGGTATCTCATCATTTCCCTATCCTCACCGTGTGGCGCATCAAATGCAGCATATTTCATCATCAGTTACATGAAGGTAAGGTGATCAATCTTACACTTCAGGTGCTATTCCAGGGACTGAAACATTGCAGTGAACCTCAAGAATAAATATTTTCTGTTGATCCTGCCAGGAATCGAACTTGAGACCTCAAGCACGGTCGGCGAACGCTCCGACTACTACCTTACAAGGCAGACATATCTCTACCCAATTTCCTTTTCCAGAATTTACATAAGAGTTGCAGTAAAGCCGAAAACGCTCGTCCAGGGCTCTGCTTTCATTTTTCAAACAGGTCTGTTTCCTTTGTCAGCTTGGACACGGACAAAGGGTATGCAATATTATGTTTCCCAGAATTTGAGTTCATTGTTGGTTGCCATAAAGGAATAATAGAGCATAATATATTTAATCAATTTATTCTAAATTTGTTGCAACAGAGAGGGAAAACATTTTTGAGAAGGGAATATGGAAGTATGGGCATTTACAGGGCTTATGACCTGTCATTGGCTGGTTTAAGCGGCCACTTTACTTATTGTGTTTAAACATCCAAATTTCCTCAACTCTTCCATCTGTTGACTTTTGTGAAGTAAAAGAGCTGAAACCTTTATCATGTGGGTGAGATTCATCCATCCAGCAACAAATTTAGATTGGAATAACTCCCTAGGTAGGAAATCCAGTCAGTCCGCAAAATTTGGACATACTCAAAACATTGTTGAATTAACTAACTGGTAAAAGAAGAAGTATAAGAATTGGAAAATTGTTTTTTTAGGTGTTGCCTAGTAGGTGATTTCAGCCGGATGATATGAATGACAGGTCATAAGCTCTGTAAATGCCTAGACTTCCATATTCCCTTCTCAAAAATGTTTTCCCTCTATGTTGCAACAAATTGAATTTTATTAAATTATTTCTCCCTAGGGAGGAAATCCAGCCAGTTCGCAAGTATTTGGACGTACTCATAACATTGTTTTATTTATTTTCACTATGGTACCATATCCATAAAGTCTGTATTAATTTTTTTTTAAATGTTATGTTGAATATGCATATTAACATTTAAGATTGTTTTTATTTTATTTTTTATGGCTTACAAATAATGAACAATACAATAAATTGGTATAATATCACAATTTGTTATGTTTAGAAATTTTTCATGAATTAAATGTGAATACAACATGCACAAATAATTAATAAAGTTAAAAAAAAAAACTTTTTTTTAATCGACTAAATTTAATTTTTTTAACTTTTTATAATTTTTATGTGTATTTTACATTTTATTTGGACTTTAATATTGTTATTTTAATTTCACTAGATTTTTTCCCCTATGCTTATTATTATGGCATAACACGGCAACAGCCTAAAAAAAATCAGTACATTAATATGTAAACTGTGAATCAATTGAGTTAAATCGGGTTGTGGTCCTATGACTATCGTCATGGACTCACGGCTCAAAGGTCCGTGGTTAGAATCCCATTCCATCCCAACTTGATTCCTATTTTCTAATAGAGAGTTATTTACAACTCGTCGAAAATGGCCCTCAAAATTAAATGTTTAAGTAAATCATAAGAACACAAATCTCTTTTAAAAAAATATATAGTGAATTTTTATACCGTAGAATAAATAAATGCAGGTAATCATCATCATCATTTCAATTCCGCACCTAATTGCATAGGGCACTGCATTGGTACACCAATCGCAGCGTATCTTGATCTTTTTGTTACTTAAAGAAAAAATGATCAATCGTACGCTTGGGGTGCCAGTCAAGGGACTATAAAATATTGTACTGTAAAATCACCTTTTAAAATAAATATTTCATGTCTACCATGTCAGGAACTGAACCTGAGACCTCTTGCATGATAAGCAAACGCGTTGAGAGGATGTGAGAATACATTTTCTTGTAACAAAAGGTAATATAAATAAAAATAATTTCAAATGTACTGTTTTCGTAAAACTAACTAACTAAAACTAAAGTAAATACAATTCTTGGCCAGAGCCCTTATTTCTCCCGGTGAAAGTGATCACATTAAGGTTCCTTATATTTAGAATATGTGTTTAAATATTTATGTGTGAGATATGACTATATTTTAATTACGTGTGAAAAGGAAACTAAAACACCAAAATATTTTTTCAATAACAGTACTTGCACTGTAGTTTATAAGTTTTTAGGTATAAAATAATAAAAAAAAACTACAAAAAACTAACTAGAATTTAGCTAATGCTCTACATTTGTGAGAAAAGGTTTGAGTGTTTGATGAAGTTGTTGTAGACTCATTTCTGTAGTCCGCTTTTCTGCTCTGCCACATATTTACTCCCATTTTCTCAGATGATCATAAAGGTGTTAAAAATTGACACCAAATTGCAACATTCGATATTTCCTCTTTGCTAAAAATAAAAAAACAAAAAATTATATAATTTACAATACATTTTTAATTACATTTATTACAAAATGACATACTAAAATAAGCACTTAAAATGGTAAGATATATCTTATTTAGGTTAGTTGGAAGTTATTCATCAGGTATTGCAATAAACCTGCCAATATACATATTTTTGTATATTGTACTAAAGTTCATCGGTACACGCAAAAATCAAACACCTTAATTATTCCGCATATTGTTAAACCTTTTAAAAAGAAAACTTTGAAGGCTATATTTTGTGATTTATATGTTTTATTTCTCAGAGCAAATTATTATGCAGTAAAGGTAATATTTTTAAAGTTGTCTGTAGGTATTGTGATTATGATATTGCAATTCAAATATGTGCAAGCTGATTAATTCTAAATATTCAAAATGATATAAGCGATGTCATATGTAATGGTATAACTTTGTATTTTCCAAATTTCCTTTTGTTAGGACATGCCAACGTGAGCTGTAGAGAAAATATTTAATATAATATGAATTTTAAACTAATACAAGATATTTTAATAGTACTTACTTTATTTTTTAAAAATTCTTATGTACTTTGGCTCTTAATCTGTTTGGTAATAAAAAAACATTTGAAAAAATAACAAATTGGGTATTATTTAAAGCAAATCTAATAAATAGTTTAATATGGAAATAAATGATGATTGATATTTAAATATACAAATGTATAATAACTGTGTAGGTAGTGATATTTCATTGTTTTTACAACATCTTTAATACCCAGACTGGTATCTTAACTATAAAAATATATATATTACAATTTATATAATAATAACTGAAGTATTGTATCCTTTTTTATTTAGATTTATCTTTATAATAAAGATATCAGTCATAAAGGTGTAGCGACGAATCTTGCTACTGATTATTTCAGATTTGTGAATTTAAGTACCACTTATCTTTCATTTTTTAGTAAATTACAATTTAAAATGAGAATTTTCAAGAGTGCAAAAAAAACTTGAATTACTTAATAAACAATGTGTCCCACCTCCAAGCAGATGACGAATATATCCTATAGTTTGATATCCATATATTCCATTACAGCATAAATTTAAATAGCCAATCGATATCGTCCCTTCGAAGGATCCGCTTTCCTGGTTTAATATAATCTGAAAAAATACACTTATAAAGGTTAAATTATTTACAGATGTTCTAAAAGAGAAAGAGATTTTTTTTAGAAGATAATATCATTAAAAGTCTAGACATTTATAGAGCTTACTATTTACTACTATTATTATTAATATTGATATAATATTTGTTTTAGTGCAAAGGTATATTTAAACACCACTATTCATAACATAAATTATATTATATTACAATAACCTTAATAATATTGTATCCTTTTTATAACACATGCTGTGAGCTATTATAAAGGTGATGGGTTTAGCAAAATTAAATATCTTATGTGTATGCATGTCCAATTGTCTTTCATTGTTTCTTAATAAACATTTGTAATTTTTCACGTCTCTGAGGGAGTTTGTCGTTACAAGATTCTCTTACTTTTTTAAAATATTATTTTCTGGATATTATGTATACCTGTGTTATTTTTATAAATAACCTAATTTTACCTTTTTATTTTCATTATTTCTATATGTGTGAATTAAGATGTTCTATATGAATAAATCAAATTGAAATACCAATACTAAACCACTAATAATAGCCAAGAATTCCTGGCTGCGGCAGCCATTAGAACGCGTTTGACGTGCACTGCAGCCAGAACGAGACAAAGCAAATGTATGTGACTGCCTCAGTCTCCACGCACTTGTCGTAGCAGCCAGAAGTATTTTATGAAACGAATTTGCAATGACTTTCGATACAGAAGAACCATAAAATAATTTTGAAATGAACCCTTTCAAGTAAAGGATGAATTCAATATCTTCTTTTTGGTTTGCGTTTCTTACGAGATAAAATGTAAACAAAAACATCTTCCACATCCATTTTATTTGGACTGGCCGTCAGGCTGGCTGCTTTAACTGGCTGCGCAAAATTTTGACTGCGGCAGCCAGGCTGCCTAGTGGGCGGGAAGCCTAATTATCAAAAAAAAATTAAATGGGAACATAAAAGCTGTTAATATATTACTTGCGATTTTAACCAAACAAAAATACCGCTGAAACGATATGTATTTACATACATAATAATTATTTACATTACGAATATCAACAATTAAAACTAACAGTTCGCAGTAGCGGTATTGCAGTACCACTGCGGATATGGTAATACTTCAAAAGTTGAAAAAATCAGCACACATGCATGAGATTTTGTATGACTGCAAACGCATGTGTGTTGTATATCCTCTGGCCGTCCCGGGGAAAACGGCTTGGTGGTTTGTTTATTTTTTACTAACAATAGCTTATTCTTAACCTTTTACAATTTATAAATATTATAATGATTAACAACTTGAGAAAAAACTCGTAAGGTAGGTTTAAACCGTACACAATATATAAGTTTGATTAAAATACCGAATTAGATAAACATACCTTCAAATGATGATTCCTGTTGTCGCGCAAGATGTACATTTAGGGACGCTGTGGTTCGTATGCAAGTTTCTATAGAGTACAGTAGGTATTTCACAGAGGTTCTATAAAAATAAACAAAATCCCTAAGGACATGTAGATCCGGGGCATACTTATCATTTACAAAGGTAGTTGAACTGTCACTGTATGTTTGTTTATGTTTTGCATTGTTGCAATATAAAAAGTACAGTTTGACGTGTAGAAAAAATAAATACCCCACATGGCAAACGTTATAAATTTTCATCAGGATAGCAAAAGCGTTATATTTTGTAATAGGTATATTCATCTCGTCAGTGACGCATGCGCACGAGTATTTTTTCTCATTTTCGACACTCACGCTCTTGCGGGTAGATATCGAACTATGAAACGTCAATTATAAAACCGTCTAAATAACGAGAAATAACGATTGAGGTTTGGTAAATTCATCATAATTAAGTATTTTGGGTCATTCTTAAGGTCACAATAATGTTTCTATTGAGAATCATTATTTTTGGTTTTATGTGTTCGAATTCATTTACGTAATTTGACATGTAATCATCAGAATTGCCATATAGAATACCAAGTTTAACCGCGTTCAAAAAATAAAAATCCCTAAATTACACCACGTTATATTCTCGTCCGAAAGTCGAGATCATCTCGTGGGTGTCGAGAGTGATCAGAATACCACTGCTGGTTCTCTATTAACACTCGCATAATGGGTCTTCAGACTCTTTGCAGTATTATGTATCGAATACATCTTCTACATATATAAAAGGCAATGTTCGAATGGTTATCGTCGATGGACTGAATAACTACTACACCGATTTACGTGCGGTTTTAAGATAAATGTATATCTTTGCCACGAGAAGGTTTATAGCTCATAAAATCTTCAATTTATTAAGTACAAAAAGGTAAGAAACGTAAACGTTTTTTTTTATTCATCACCAGGGTTGCATTCGCCGAGAATGCAGATTTAAAAAAAAGGATGGAGGCATAGAATATGGAATAGTCCAGAAGGAGCGTAGAATCATATTTGAATACATCGTACTGTGTCCAATAATTCCCCCACTTAGACACACTTTCGTTAGACAAATTTATTAATTTCTCTAACATTTTATTGTGCATGTGGAAATATTGATTGACACAACAGAGTAGATAAGTAAAGGGTCATTTAATAAGAGTAATTGAATTAATGAACTTTAAACTAAAAATATAAAACAAATTTTATTTGACATGAAACGGATATTTTTATATCGTGTCAAATAATATTTGATGTTTTAAAGAGAATGTAGGTCAAATGTCCACGATAGAGTTGTTTAATCCGAGATCCAATTTTTATTAGTGCTCTTATTAGGGTAAAGTAGGCAAAGTAGGGTAAAAAAAATTACTACCCTGGCAACACTAACGAAATGTTCATTTTGTTTCTTCGACAATCTGACAGATGGAAAAATAATTCAATTTTTAACTAATGCATTTGTTACATACACATCATGAAATGTGATTGCATCCTGTTTCTTTAAAATCTTAGCAGTATTTTTACACAACAAGGCATAGTTGACTTCAAATTGGGAGTTGCGTACTGAGCGACGTCTACAAAGAAACTAATGGGTCAAAACGTAAACCTACTCATTTATGAGTAGTTTAGTCGCCTTCCGTTTGATGTGCGTTTGCGGTTTCTGGACAATTCTTAATTCTATGGATGGAGGTAATTTTTTGTGTATAAAAAAGCTGGTTTTTGAACGTTTGTAAACGTTTGTAAACAACATTATTTTTTTATGGATCAGAATTAGATTATCCTTATAATTTATATCAGTTTATTCATTTTTACTGGATTTTTGGTAACACTAAAACAATATTGACTGACATTCGATAATTTTTTGAAAATAGCATTCCTATCTATAGTGCACCCCTGAGCAAATTTTAACATCGGCAAAAATAATTCTATATTTGAAAATTAATTATGTAAAGTTTTGGAATTCAACCATAAACAAGTACTTAGGTATCTACTTAAATTCAGTATTTGAAAATGGATTATTTTAAGTTCTGGAATTCAATTATAAACAAGTACCAAGGTACCTACTTACCAATGAAAAGTTACAACATCTTTTTTACGTTTATCCGAACCTTAGAGTATATACATTTTATATTTTCTAAGATCCGAACGGTGTTTACTAAAGATTTTTTAGTAAAGTTTTGTCAGTATACTTAATTATGTTTAATCTTAAGAGGAAACGCGGTCCGACTTTTCTTCATAAAAACATATTCACGTATTTTCTCTTTGAATTATGGCACTAGACAAATGTTTTTTTTAACAATAACAACAACAACAAACTATCTCGCCGTTTCCAGGGTAGGCAGAGAGGATGAACGCCACTTAATTCTATTTTTGCTTTCAGATATCGCTTCCTCTACATTCATAGATCTTCTCATGCACGCGCGCCGATTATTCCGACTTTTATCATGTCCATCTTCAAGTATTTGTTGGATTTGGTCATGCTATGTCTTTCGCGGTCTTCCTTTATTTTTGCATCCATGAACATTCGCATTGTAAATATTTTTAGCCGTTCTTTCGTTGTCCATAATTTTTATTTTTAGCTAGCCAAATGTCAAATAAATGCATTCGCGTAAATAAACACTTACAAAGAGATCTTAAAAAATAATTACAAAAAAGTCAGGCATGTAATTTTCCCAAAATTTTTTATGCATGTGCAATGTACAGAGTGTATGTCTCATACTAAACCCCGGAGCAGAGATGTGCAGATAATATATCATCAATTAAATGTTCTTGTTAACGTTACGTAGTAAATCAGGTTGGGGGCAGAGCGGAGCAAAATAGTTAAAAGTTTATGGAAACACAAATATTTTTTTTTATTTAAACAAAATTTGTGCATTATATAGCAGGGACACTATTCAAAAACTACTATTCACTTATGCTTCAAAGTATATAAAAATATATATATATAACATACCTTCAACTTGAATTTCCATCACAAAAAAACACACATCAATGACTAGTTCTGAGAAATATAGAACAGTTAACACGGTGACTAATAAGCGAACTGATTACAGTAATTAGCATTTCCTTGGATGAACTCACTTTCGATGCTGAAATACAAATAAACCCTTTAGAAATCCTAGGTTGTTTTTATACTTTCAGTTAATTTGGCTATTATTCACTAATTACCTGCATATCATAATTTGGACATGAATATCGGAAGGCTGTGACCTATGGCGGGACTACCGTGCAATGGGGTGATTGAGCGTTTACCATTGATCTTACGAGTGATTTAAAAAATATAATATTTAATTTAAAATAGTTAAAATTTAATTATTACCCAACATGTTATTTTATTTAAAATTTACTAATGCCTGGTTTTAATTTTATGCGCCAATAAGACGTGGTTCAGTTATACATACATTAATTATTGCTACCTATTATTATTTCATTGATTTATTTTTTAATGTGTAAATTGGGAAATACCACATACTACGAATACCGATAAAAAATGTGAAATGAAATTAGAAAAATGAATTGTATTTTCAAAATCAATATGGATATTATGGAGAAATGTTTTCATAAATAATTTTAAAAATAAAATTGTTGAAAAAGATGTTTTTACAAAAACGCGACATGTTTGGCCTTGACAATTGTGACGTCAAGACTCGTGACAATGTTCAATTTAAATTTTAACAGTCACAAGCAACGTACAAAATTTATAAATTTAAAATCATAAATTCAAAAATATTTATTATGCTCCTAAATAAGTCCAAAAAAAATTACGCGACAGTATTTTGTAGACCCTTATTAATTAAAAATTGTATTTACGTGATATTTCTCTATTGAACTCATGTTTTTTATCCTTTTGATTCGTGCTGAAGATCCAGACATGTCGTTTTCTTTCAGTTCGCCAATATGTTGGGACCATGTAGTGACTATGGATCGCATTCACAAAACCCCACTTCTTAACTGGGAAAATAGAAAGAAAAAAGTTGAACTTCACCCGTGCCTGTGCGTGGGCTGGATTCGACATATTGCTCATACAACGTGATTATTATTTAGACAAAAAATAGTAAAACAGTCATTTTTTTAAATTATACACATTTATGTACCGTAAAACGCTGCAACTTTTCCTACCGGCCACAACTTTTCCTGTTTCGTTACGATTACGATATTTCGCATTTGATTGGCTTTTTCTCACTTTTTACCATTTGGTAGTAATTTTTCATTGTCCTGGCAACACCTTTTTTATTTTTCATAACGCCAACTCCATTGTTGCGCTCTCAGTTGAGCGATAAATGTCGGCAGGAGGAGTCGTGAAATTTTGGTCTCCTAAAACTTTTAAAGTTCAAGAAAAACCAAAAGTGTTTTTGAAAAGTAAAACCGTCCCGGGGTAAGAAAATACTGTATATTTTTCGTATTGTTTGATACTTTTATCAAAAGTACACGATTTCATCAAAAAAACTTGCTAGGCAATGTTGTGCAGTGTTTTGAAAACACGATTTGTACTTTTTGCCTGGTTCTAGGGTTATCACTAGTAGTCAACGTGCTTTATCTTAAATTTGATTTTTTCATTTAATTTAATTTTTTTATTAAACGAAATTTGAATTTATTTGACTTTATATAATTTACCCGGATAAAGTTTTTTTCGTTTATTTCTAGTAATACAAATAAACTTTTAATTATGATTTAAATATGACACACTACTTATATAAGTGTTCGAAACATAACTTAATTCAAAGTTTATCTCTATCGATGATCGTTATAATAAGTTTACAAAATATCTCAAATCTATTGATAAAACGATATTTCGAGGACAAATTGAATACTAAAAATTATGGAAATCTTAATTCTATTGCAGTTATGTGAAAAATGGCAAACAATCAACAGCGAAGAAGGCGTAGAGTAGGAGCTCGTAGTTATTCTGATTACTCGAAGGAAATGCTGGAAGTTGCTGTAGATCTCGTTCGAAGAAAAATTATTTCATCATACGAAGCAGAAAAGCAGTTTGGGATCCCACGTCGGACAATTAGCAACAAAGTCAAAAGCGTACATAATAAACCATTTGGTCGACCTACAGAGTTTTCAACTGAGGAAGAAGCTCACATAGCGGACGTGGTGAATATTTCAGCAGAATTTGGTTGTCCTCTTTCTCTTTTAGATTTGTGTATTGTAGTTTACAACTACTTTTAAAAAGTGGAAAATCTGCTCTTTTTAAAGGAAAAATGCCTGGTGAACGCTGGGCCCGTTTTTTCTTAAAACGACACAATTTTTCACTAAGGGCAACACAAAATATAAACGAAGCCGTGCTGCAAAAACAGTAGAGGAAATGGACGAATACTACAGAAATTTGAAAATTTCTCTTAAAGATGTTCCCACCAGTAATATTCTCAATTTTGATGAGACAAATTTAAGTGACGACCCCGGATCTAAAAAATGTATTTTCAAAAGAGGCACAAAACACCCAGAAAGGGTAATTAATGCAAGCAAAAGCTCAGTATCAATCATGTTCAGCGGAACTGCTGACGGAATTTGCCTACCACCTTATGTGGTTTACAAAGCAGATCATTTGTGGTCCAAGTGGTGTGAAAATGGTCCAAAAGATGCTAGGTATAATCGCACCAAATCTGGATGGTTCGATATGATTTGTTTTGATGATTGGTTCAAGACTATAGTTATGCCATGGGCAGACTCTCGTGACGGCGTAAAACTTATTATCGGCGATAACTTGGCATCTCACCTAAGTGTCGAGACAATTCAAATATGTCAAAGTCAAAACATTAGATTTACTTTTCTTCCAAAAAATGCTACACACCTTACTCAACCACTAGACGTGGCATTTTTTGGACCAATGAAACGACATTGGCGTGAAATTTTAACAAATTATAAAGCTGCACACATCACTACAAGCACAATCAACAAATGTCATTTCCCGCAGCTACTGCAGGAGCTAATGTCAAAAATAAACATTACAAAAGAGATCAACATATGTAAAGGATTTGAAGGATCCGGAATATTTCCTTTCAATCCCTTAAGAGTGACATTAAAAATGCCAACACTACAAGAAGAAAATTTTCGTCAATTTGATGCTAGCCTTTTGGAGTTTTTACAGCAAAATAGACAATCACAACCAATAAAAACAGGCAAAAACAGCAAGCTTCCAGTCATACCTGGTAAATCTATTTCAACTGAACAAGCAGAAGAGCTAGCTAAAACTAAAAAAATAAAGAAGGTTACGAAAATAAATACACAAAAAGAGAAAAAAGACTCAAGTTTACCAGGACCGTTGAAAATAACATATGTCAAGAAGAAGGAAATAAAGTGTCCTGAAACTAAAAGTCCTGACAGTCTTTGCAAGCTTTCCATAAGTGCCATAGACGTTTACATGCAGCCTTTGGCGACAGTTTCAAATAAATTCGTACATTGGCTGAGGAATTTAACAAAGAATTCAGAAATGAATACTCCGTTTTGGGTTGACACACCAGAATGCCTGGATTTGAAAATAGTTAATGTACCTAAAAATGACTCCCCGAACAAGAATAAAAAACCGAAGATAATAATTACGTCTAATATAGTTTTAAAAGAAGCTTCCCCCAAAAAAAACGTTTTACGAGATATAAATACACAAATGACTAAACGAAAAAGAACTTCTCAAGGCCAATCATCCAAAATAAGAAAACAAAAGAAACATGTGTACAACAGCGACTCAAGCCCGGTGTCGGAAACTTCTTTTCATGCTGCAGACGACTCCGACTACGAAAATTTTGATACTTATATTGCGTCATATTTACAAGAACAACAAAGCATAATATCCCCTTTCGAACTGAGTGACATTAATGTTGACGTGAAAGATTGTCATGAATTTCAAGAAAACAGCTGGATAATAGCTAAATTCGCTGCGAAAAAGAGCACTAAGCACTTTGTAGGGAAGGTTTTATCAATAAATGAAAAAATTCCCACAGTGAAATTTACACGAAAAGTCAAAAATTCTAAGCGTGATAAGGGATCAGTCTTCATCTACCCTAGTATTGAAGATGTATGTGCTGTACAAGATTTAAAAGATGTTATTGCAGTATTACCTGATCCCCAAATTTCCCGACGAGGACATTTCATATTTCATTTAAATCTTAATAAGTATAACATCCAATAAGTAAAAATGGTATTACTTACCTAACTAATAAATCAGACGAATATTTTCACAATCGTCTTGGTCAATCTGTCGAAATATTTCCCTTATCGTATTTTGAGTAATTATTTTAATAATTTTGTATTTTGTTTGAGATTTTTTGAAAATATTTCTTTTCTTTTGGGTACCTAAAGATGTACCAAAATATTTGATTTTATAGTTTCCGTACCTAAAGTTAGTAATATAATAATGTTCCTATTCACAAATAGGATATTTTGTTATAACATGCTAATTTTATACTTAACGGTATTTTCAGCAAAATAAGACTATTATTAGCTTGTTTGGTTTTAAGCATATCTAGTTTTTTTAAATATATTCTTAGTGGTTTCTAAAAGTAAAAAGTAACGATGTTGGTTAAACAGTTAGCTATTTTTGTTTTTCGTTTTATTTTTTACGTATGTTTGTTTAGTGTCATAGCTTTTAATATTGTTCCTACTTTGTGTTGCTGAAATTTTAATTACCTGCCTAAAAAGTAACTTTAGGTTTGAGAGAGAAGACTACCTATTATTATAGATATAATAGACTGATATTAATACCTACTGTTACCAACTTTATTTAGATTTACTTCTGATTATTTGTTTAACTTAGGAAAAAATAGAAATAAAAGTGGAAAAAAAAAATCTTTTTTTGGCACAACCCTACACTTACCGACATGTTTGTATGGGAAGTTTGTGGTACCTGCTACAACTTTCCCCATTAGCTGTGAATAAAAATCTATTTCCTTAATGGCAATAATTTGACTGCCGGGGTCAAGCACAGCGACTCTTGCATATGGAAAAAAAATACTATAAAGAGAAACATTATATTTACTGAGGTATTCTTCGAGGCAAAGTTGCGCCTTTTGCACACAACTTTGCCTACGACTTTGAATGCATGTAATTAGGAAAACTTGCAAGATTTAAAAGGATTTGGAACTTATACGGCTAGGCATTAGGTCCGTCTTCCATCTAAAACGCATTAACAGCCATAATAATAAATAGGTTCAGAGATATCTACAAAAAAAGTCAAAATTGCGGCAAAGTTGCAGCGTTTTACGGTAATTAAAATTCGTAAGTAATCAACTTTATTTAAATATTAACGTGTAGAATGAAAAAAAACTTTTTTCAGGGTCAGAATTACCTTCACGTCCTTGACCAAACACTATATTGACAAATTGAAATTCATCTCATATAAAATAAAAGAATGTTACAGGAAATTCCTAAATACGTAAGGTATGCAATGTTCCGATTACGATACTGGCATCCGAAACGTTTGCGTATTATTCTTAAATTATCCCGCGATCGGTAGACAAAGAGATATATCGGTAAACATTTGGAGCAGTGTCCCAGAGAGCTTCGAACCGGGTCAGTGTGGCTTATCTGCTTTATTTCAGGAGTGTGACTTAATCGCAAATCGCAACCCGATCACCGATTACAGCAGAGGATTCTTTGCTGCAGACCACAACTAACTTGTGGTTTGGTGTTTGGACCTGATCAACCGAGGGCGGGAAAATGGCTTATAGTTGGGATAACCGTGTGGCATTTGTTGTCAGATTTCTTTACGGTATGCCATAACTCGAATTAAATGTGCAATAATCGTATCGGCTTGTTATCGGTGTACATTCATCTGTGTGGTGAATGAAGGGACTGCTTTAATTATGAATGTGTGTTGTGATGTTAACATGGAAGTCTCAGTAGTGGATAAATGGAAAGATTGTGTTTTAAAAAAATATATTTTAATTATTGAGATATTCACAAGTGCAATTTTTATATTAAAAAATATTGGAACAAGGGCCTAACTAAGTATGTAATAATAATTATGTATTAAAACTTTTGAATTAAAAAACAGTATTAGCCGTTTCCTCAATATTCATTTGAATAATTAAAAAAAAAAACATTTTGTTGCATGAACAATTTTGTTTGGTGTTTAATTTTTAAACATTAACAACTTTATTTTTTATGCTGGGTTATTAAAACTCTAGCACGAGTGTTATTTTTATGCTAAATTGATAAACAAAGAAGATAAACAGAATGCCAATACACATTTCCCATAATCCGTATACGCATAGACCCTTTTCACACATGCCACGCCAATCCACCCGGCCCGGTAACTTTCCGGGTACACCCTACAAACGCATACACCATGTGTCACCTTTTGTAGGGTGTACCCGGTAAAATTACCGGGCCGAGTGGATTGGCGTGGCATGTGTGAAAAGGGCCATATTATAGACTTTTTTACATATCGCTGGCCCAAAGTAACAGGGAGATATCTCCGAAGAACATGTTTTGAGATAATCGCACTTTGAAGTGTGCAAAGGGTCTGACTGAATTAAATTATTTTAAGTCGATTATGAAAAATTATTTCCGCATAGGTTAACTATCTAGCTTCTATATTTTATTATTTGAAAACATTAATTTATTTCATTGATCTGCATGTGTATCTCAAAATGGGGAATTCCGGGTTTATCTCACGGTTGCTTTGGGCTAGCGATATATTATTATTTATGCGTTTTTCATTAGTTTTATTATTTTTTGTGCAACTGTTCCAGCACTTGTTTGCACTACTTTGCCTACGCTGCCATAAACTGTTATTTAGAAACAGTTTTATTTGTTAAATTATAAGTGTTACTGCTACTCCTTTTATACAACCGAAACGCCTGTCTGTTCAGACACTGCGGAAATCGCGTGGTTTCGACTGCGCGATTTGAATAGCGTAGACATAATTTCTGTTCAGACACGACGGAAACCGCGCGGTTACGTGTAAATTCGAAACGCGGCGGCTGCAAATTGCGCGGTTTCTGCTGTGTCTGAACTCTGAACTAGGGCATATATAGTGATTTTTTTTAGAATTCAAGATAATTTTTATGTATTCTATATGGTCATATGGATGTTTTGTTTGTAAAGTAGGCACATCAAATAATTACCGATGACAATAAAACTGTTTTGTTTATAGACCAGTGTGACATTAATAAAATGGGTAGGTTTAACGAGGAGGTACAGTAGAACTCCGTTTATTCGAACTCCAGTCATTCGGATTGCCAAATATCCGAATCTTCATCGGAAAATAAAAAATAAAAGAGATGTTGTGAAAAAGGGGGCTGGCGGCCGGCGCGTTTCTTCGTCAAAGTAATTAACTTTGCTGAGCACGTTCAAGTATTTTTTCATGTGATAACGTCTGGCACTCATTAATCCGGATAATTAGAGTTATACTGTACTATTAAGACAGCTATGTTTTTTTTATAACACGGCTGGGGCTAAATATTCAAGGGCACGCATTATTACGAAAGAGAAATAATTTAAGTTTTTGTAACATTTCTATTTTTAAAGAGAATAATATACTTTGAAATAGATTTCTTTTCCGCGGAAATCTAATTAACGCGGGTACGGTATTCGTATGGACATGTATGTGGGCGGACAGCGTGGCGTCGCTAGATGGAAATGTGACTACTCCTAGATTGATATTCGACCAGACTCAGACAGGGTAAATGCCCAAGTGTTTCCAACCGTGTTGGGTTTTTGTTATGACACATGAATTACTCTCCACATTATAATTCTCTTCAGATCTGTTTTTTATGTCAACCCGGAAATTCAAATTCCTGTGATGTCTAAAAAACATCTCCGGAAAATCCGAATACCCGGTTACTTGGTATTTACCTATAGAAGTTCTAAATCCATGATTCCATAAAATAGTGACCAAGACGTTATATGATTAGTTCGAAAGTTTTCTTACCTAAGTTTAAATAATATCGAGAAAAGAAAATATATTTTACATAATTGGCATTTATTTTTCACCCCTCTGGAGTTTTCTTTCCAGAAAACTGGTTTTATAAAAATACGGAAGTGCCATAAAAATATCTCACGTTTCATGAAATACTCATTTTCTCATTTTTTTTGCACCACAACAGGCCAAGAGGCCTAATTACAGCGGTGAATTACATTACAGAACAACCAGGCTTGAGAAAAAAAAACTCCAATGCCAGACGTTATCCGGATATGCAGAAATCCGGATAGTTGGATTAACCATTAAATTAAGGCAACCTTCTTCTTGCGGTACCTTATCAGGTCCCCCCGACGTTGGCGATCACTACAGCGAAAGCGTCTCGGTCTGCGCTACTCCGAGGCCAGGGCAACTACTTGTTGAATGTACTCGCCATAGTGATTCCTGGGAAAAGATGACCAGAGTGGTTTCCCGTTGCCTTCTCTGATGGATTTTTCTGTCGGAGTTACCTTTCCTTCCCTTCCCTAGCTGGTCGATTCTGGTTTGGAGGGGCCAGAAACTCTCCTTTTATCCTCTTGTTATCTGCTGTTCACACCGTTATGAGTATGATCCCATTAGGCAATATTTTGAAAGAAAACGCAAAATTTACTCTAAGATCACATATTTTTATTGCCTTTGAAATAATACAGCGAATTGGAATGACATTAAAATATTACTTAAAAATGTCGAGGGTTGGTATTCTGAAAGGAATTGCGCGTGAAGAGATCGCTCTGTTAGCGTGTATTTAGTACGTGAATACGCGTTAAAAATGCATTTTCTATGCCCGCTTTTGCGTTCAGCATACTACTCCAGCAAAGCTTTGACAAAGAAACTCTATTATTCGTCATTATAACATGTATGTTTTTTTTTATTTCCCAATAACGATCCGGATATTTGGCGATCCGGATGGCTGGAGTTCGGATAAACGGACTTCTACTGTAGCAGTTTCAAATTAATTATTTTAAAATAAGCGTTTCTTTACAACTTCCGAACAAAAAAAAAAAAAGTAGTTTATTTTACACATGGTTAAAAATTGCGTGTACAGTAGAAAAGTTTGAATTTTGTTCTTGCTGACTTTATATTTTGCTAATAAATGTTTGACTAATCATCGCATTGAGGAAACAAGGTTCTATGTAGGTTCGTGATTTTTTTGAGACATGAATGTTTGAAATGAAGACATTATTTTATCTAACATTTTTTATTAATAATGTCTTAATAATAAACGTAGAAATAATTAAGGATTGATTTAGTTTTTCTTTGAAATTTTGATGCAGATAGAACAGATATTTAAATATACAGTAGCGAGCGCTGAAATCTTTCCAAACCGAAAATATCAGTTTTTAAAAATTTTTTTTTTGTTGTTGTGATTTCTTGATAGCTTTTCAGTCCAAATTATTAAGCAACACTGTTTAAAGATGATGTACAAAAAAGTGCCTATTTAGAGACCAAAATTTTTTTTTCATAATTTCATAGTTAATTTTTAGATCTTCGATTTTTTCGCACAAAAATGAAAAATGCCCATATAATTTTAAAAACCACAAATTTATTTAAAATAAAATTACATGGGTGCATAAAAATAAAAAACCAACAAAATCAATAGTTTGTTGTTCCTCCTTTTTTTATTGCTGCTTCAATACGTTTTGGCATGGATTTCACCAAATTTTGTATGTAGTCTTGGGAAAAAATTTCAAACCACCTTTTTTTGACGTTTTTCCTTTGACGAAGGCTTCGGTTTATTTATTTCGATTGCTATTTTATGCCACAAGTTTTCGATAGGGTTCAGGTCAGGACTATTTCCGGGCCAATCCAGTGTTGGAATTCTATGAATTTTCATATATTCTTTGACCTAAAAATGATTTTAATAGTGTTATATTTAAAAAAAAAAAAAATTTAACATTATAAATCAGTGTCAGAAAAAAATAATACTAAAAGTTAAAAGTAAAAAAAAACATAATTTGTTTGATAGAACCTTGTTTTCCTAATGCGACGTAATGGTACCTACTTTCTACAAAGTTTATTGTATATTTTTTTCCTTTATTAGGGCATTTTCCCGAAATATGATAATATCGGCCAAAAACAAATTACCTGCACATAAGTTGGCAACAGTGGAAATAATCTGTAGAGTTCTGAATTTGAAATCTCAAAGAAAAATGTTGAATCTTGAATTTTTTGTCTAATTTTAACATAAACCCAGAGATTATATGTTTTGCTTCTTCTCTTTTTTGCAGCCATTTTTTCACCGCACTACTAGAATGCTCTAGCCAATGCAGTGTCGTGTTATGTTTTTTAAAGATATTTACACATTTTTATGTTAGTAATTTATGTATACTAATAAGTGTGTTAGTATCTAATATTACACTATCTACAACATATTTACAACTTAATTTCATTAGTTACAAGATATGTACACAAAATTTTGCACAGGTTTATCGGCTGATGACAGGAGAGTTATGATATTGGTAAAAAAGTATGAAGTAGAACAACTGAATAAATTTGTATTTAACAATATTTTGAGTTTGTCCAAATTTTTGTAGACAAGGACTGGATTCAACTCCCTGGGGAGCTGTTTATATTAATATATTACAACAGAGATGAAGAACATTTAAGAGAAGGTAATATGGAAGTCTATCTCAGGCGTTGCCTAGTATGTAGGTGAAATAATTCAATTAGATGAATCTGACCCGCATAAATAAAGGTTTCAGCTCTTTAACTTCACAAACATCAACAGATGAAAGAATTGAAGGAATATGGATGTTCAAATATAGGCAGAATTATGAATGTTACACAGTGTGTAAAGTGGCCACTTAAACCAGCCATTGACAGGTCATAAGCCCTGTAGATGCCTAGACTTCCATATTACCTTCTCTTAAATGTTCTTCATCTCTGTTGTAAAATATTAAATTTGTATTCATTATTCGTATTTTTATATCTTAATGCGTATTAATTAATAGGTCAATTTATTATAGCCTAAAATGTGAATAATAAAAATAATGTGATTTTTCATAAATATGAAAATTATGATAAGCCCTTACAGCAATATCGGTTTACATCTCAGAGAAATTATTATTTAGAGAAGCCCTTAAGCCCTATTGCATAGAACAAAAGCGTTCCAAGTTTTTGGTTTGGTTTTAGTTTCGTTTTTAGTTTAACAACAAACGTGTAAATGACGGTTTCGGTCTGTACTCACAATTCTCAACCCAAGTACCTTTGGTCCGTTGTATTGCTGTAATCCATAACTAACTTTGTGGTCAATAATCATAGAGTGGGGTTTCTCCGTATAGGCGACTCTATTAGGTTATAACTCTAAGGTTTACATAGCGGGAGCGTAAATGTAGTACTAGGATGGTGCTAGGTATTATAAACTTTTGGGGACTGTAGGTATTATAGTTGGTGATAGTGAAAGCCTAGAATCTTTTATGTAGAAGAAAATAAACATATATTTGTTATTAGACAAATTGTCGGTGACAACCACAAATATATTAACTCCCCTGTTCAGTGGTGACAACCAATAAAAATCTAATAAGCAGATAGACTGAATAATTTATTGGTTTAAATATACCCAAGTAAAAGTATTTTTACACAAAAGAAAGTAAAACCCCATACTTGTAAATATTTCATACGCAGTTTACTTATTCTTCTCGCCCTTAGATAAAGGTTAGATACAAACATATGTACAGAACACTACATTGATACATTATTTCAGCATATTTATATTACAATTAGTAAAATTGAAGTAAGGGCTGCATGTTTAGCTGACATTGCAATAACTGCATTGTTTCACATCTGACATAAATCTTCCCCGAGAAAGGACATAGGTAGAACTACCTATGCAAACTATTCTAAAGGTGACTGTTGCCGACACGCGCACGCGCCCGCACCGGAGGAGTGACACGAATACAGCAACCGTACACCTGGCTACGACCTTCCTTTCTGCTGCTTTCGCCCTGCAAGAGAGGTACTAACATTGTCAGAGAAAGGTCACGGTCAGGGTCTGTCGCGTGGGCGCTGCCGTCCTTCTTGCGCAACTTTAACATAGGTCTGTCAGCAGGAGGAACGTTCGATCAGGCTCTTGGACGTAAATTATGACTGCAGGCCGGAGTGATCGGTGATCCTCGGAGCCTGAAGAGGAGCGGAGCGAAGTAAAGGTCTTGGTAAATAAAACGCAGTGTAGAAGAACTGAATTGACTATAAGTTGCACATGCATTGTCCAATAATTTCCACCGTGCCGCAGTCGGTCCCGGCGCAAATCGAAAAAGTGCACATTTTAAATGTTTATTTGTTTTTGTAATGCTGCTTTACAGGTAAGTTAAAAAATCGAAATATTTATAAATGTATTAAATATTTATATGAGGTTTAACAAATGACGAAATTAATTTGTGTAAAATTAGGTAGGTAAAAAAAAAAAGTTGTTGATTTTTTCAGATAGAGTTCGCCCGACCCGACCGTATAGCGCAAATTCCAGGTCGATACCTCAAAGTTGGAATTTGATACGGCCATTCAAAGTCGAGATATCTGAGTTAGGTACATTTTGATACGGCTCGATCGAGATGTATGGAAAATTAAAGGTTCAAAAAGTATGCATTTTTTCATGCCGAATTGTAGATTTCGTAAAAACATGACTATTGGCGAAGACCACAGTGAGATCGGCCCCCGGTGCATCGTCTGTTTCATCTCGCGCAGACCAAATTTAAACTTTCGCTCGTTTGAATTCGCCAGGCGATTTTTCCAAGTACAATAACAGACGCTTCAAAGGCGCAATTCCACCGCAGAAACCACCAATCCTCGTGGATTTGAGTTATTTACCTGATTTTACAAAAAAAACCATAAAAAATTTATTAAGATACAAAATATGTAAATAGACTGTCTCCCCGCGCGCTCAATTCGAGCGAGAAGATTTAAATAAAGTGACTTAGTTGTCCAAATGAAAGTTAGTCTGAAATTATTACAGGTGCGACAGGTAATTATTCTATCGAACTTTCAAATATAAAAATAGAATCCAAATATTAAATATGCTCTATAGATATCGTAAAAATTGTACAATTTAAATATCTACTAGATTCTAACTAGATTATATCCTAAATTGAAATATGACTAAAAAATAAACACAAAATGCCTTCAATATTAACACCTTATGAATGTCTCGTTTTCAACCATCATTTTAGCCATGTCCTGTGTTTTGATAGGAATAATGTAGGACTATAAGGTCCATAAGTTTATGACATATAATAAATGTGGTGTCCCGCATTTTTGCCCTAAATTCCATGATTTAAAATCGTACATACTATAAAACTCTTTCCGATGCCAGGTCGACTATTTATAATTCTATGGACAGGTCATAAGACGTATAAATGTATGGACTTCCATATTCCTCCCCAAAAGAGTTCTCCACTTATGTTAAAATATCTATTAATTTTTAGCACTATGAAAACTTGCATATACTCAAAGTAAAAAATATTTTGTGTACTGATTTCTTCGGGAATGTAAATTGTATATTTGAATAATTGTAACTCAGATTCTTAAATACTAAAAAATCATATCAACAGATGGAAAAATGTAAGAAATATGAATGTTACACAGTGTGTAAAGAGATCACTCAAACCATTCAATAAAGATTGTTGTCCTGTTGTAGTGCGATCTCAGGATCAGGTTTGAGGTTTGAAACCTGGGCTAGTATTCCAAACACTCTCACAGCCGTTGAAAAAATATTTATCTCGTGTATTTACATACAAAATACACGGGATAAAGTGTTTTTTACAGCTGCGAGAGCGGTTCAGAATAGCACCCCTGCTCTATCACTTGTTTTGAATTTTTTAACACGGTCACGTATGACTAAAATGAAATGGCTCCAAAATTGAAATATTTGGGCAAATGGCAAAAACGAATAAATGATTACCTCTTTAAATGTCTAGATTTTTATATTATCTTCTCAAAAAAGATATCCATCTTTTTGAAAAAAATATTATTAATCTATAATAAAATGTGTAGATATTGATAACAATGGCTACCTGGACGCGCATGACTTTGAGTGTCTCGCTGTACGATCATGTGTATTAGAGGGCCGCGGAGATTGCGGTAGCACACGCCTAGCACGGTACCAGCACATCATGCTTAGTTTGTGGGAAGAGATTGCTGAAATCGCTGATTTTGACAAGGTCAGTACAAATCCAGCATTACAAGTATAAACAAACTTATAACCTACTTCCACTGTCCATTAATAAAATAAGTAATGATAAAATATTTTAAATGGTTATAAAAAAATTGAAAATGGAGGCAGGTAGAAGTATAATGGATTGTGTCATTCGGTAAAACTAGTTTTAAATTTTCTCCTTCATTATAATTATTAATTTTGAAAATGTATAGTTTTAATTTTTTAAAACAAGTTTTCATAAACCATATATCTAAATAAAAATTTAAAATATGTTTAAGCACATAGTTTCTAAACAACAAAATTGCATTGATATTTTGGGGATATTATTTACCTACCAAGTCCTGCCATAAATGTTAACAATAGCAATTAGACACCTGTAAACTTTTTCTAGACAATGGCCAATCCTTTTTGATATTGCTATTATTAGTCAGTCATTAAAGGTTGGAAATTAAACATGGAGTGGGGTGATAAGGAAAACCAAATAGCTGCATTACATAAAGTTGAGAAGACGCCAGGCAACATTTTGAATACTCTAAAACATATAGGTTCTTAACCTTATTTTACCCACCGCCCACTTTGAGAACCCATACTTTAAAAGTATCATATTTTTTCAGGCATCAGTCACCAGTTTGTGTACCGTACTATTAATTGATTCAAGAACATTTAAAGTGTTGATGAAGATCGATAATGAAATAGACGTCCATGAACTGTGCGGATTTCAGGGCCCCGATACAATGGGAAGTTAACACAGTTATCTTCGATTGTCTATAAAGAAAAACCAATATTTGTGTACAAAAATGAGTATATTTGCATGAACGTTTGAAGTAACTTCGTCGGTAACCTATAATTGAACGTGTTTAGAAGAAAAAAATGTATGCTGCGCATTCTGCTTTTTATACAGAAAACTTAATTTTACTTTGTAGATAAAGTTGAAGATAAATGTTAACTTCCCATAGTAATCGGGGTCCATGGGCTATCACAGGCAAACAAAAAAATCTTGTCGAGGGAGATGACTATATCGACTCGAAGTATGTCTCGCGTCATGGGGCTTACTGAATCATGATCATTGGGGCTTACTGAAGCAGCACTGGTTATTTGTTTACTCCATCTTTAATGGACACTAGGCAGTCCAGACAACTAATTCACCGATCATGAGATTATGTTTATAACATGTAAAATAGGATCAGGTGGGATGTGGTGACCGTGGCTGATGTGGCTGAGACCTGTTTAAGAGCTTCTTCACATTTGCTCCATTACTTCTCTTGACAAGTTCTTATGACTTATCACTAGGTATTTGAATATGGTGTAAATCCTCATCCAGACTTTTGCCTCACGCCTCCAATGAGAAACTTCAGCCCTACGGGAAATTAGATATAAAAAATGTTTTCTTACGCGCGGTAAAAATTAGAGCATTAAATTGTTTTATGAAATTTCTTAAAAATGTGAAAAAAAAATTTAAAAAAATAAAAAAATGCACTACTTTGAATGACGTCAATGGTTCATATGAACCATCCAATGATATGAGAGCTTTGAAAGATATCCGGTTTGGTAACCATACACGAACCAATCGGAAGAACTGTCATAGAACAACCTCTGGCGTCACACGCGGAGTTATTTCAGAAATACAAAACTTTAAAAAATCATAGCGCTGACAATATGATATAAAAAAATTGGCTTAGTTCAATATTCTATTAACAAATAAAAAACAGACACTGAACTTCCTCATTGCATAAGTTGCAACTTTATAAGTAACTCTTAAGGATGCCAAAGTTTCGATGAAACTATTTGGTTTTAACTTAAAAACATTAAAGTGAATAAATAAAATACGTTAGTTGGTTTTGACCATATTTAATTTTAAATTGTTCACCAGTAACCGTGATTTGTCAGACTGGTGGGAGACTTAACGAATTCCCACCTCAAATACAAGTGAAAGCGGTTGTTGTCATTATAAAATGCAGAGGAGAAATGTCAAAGGAGAAACTTATGAATAAAAATACCTACACAAAATATTTTTAGATAAATGAAATTAGTAATATTATTAACATATTATTAGTTATTAGTTTATTAGTAATATTGTTTATTCTTTTTTCCAGGATGGAAAAATTACAGTTGAGGAGTTTAAAACAGCTGTGCAGAATTGTTGTGTAGGTAAAAAGTACGATGAATTTCCACAAGCAATGAAGGCATTCATAGAAGCCAATTTTCGACTGATCGACCTAAACCAAGATGGTATCCTAGATATTGAGGAATTTAGATACGACTGTGTTCAAAGAATGCCCGTAGATGATATCCATGTCATTAATGACGCTTATTATAATTTATTAAATGTAAGTTCATTTTTGTATTCATAATTATTAAGATGTTTTAAATAGACACCTGCTTTACTAGAATGACATATCATAAAATTTGGCTGAAATTACATTGTTATGTGAACCAACCAATGATGTGACAGCTGTGAAGGATATCCGGTTGGCTTACCGTAAACGGACCAATGGGAAGAACTAACAGAGAACAACCTCTGACGTCACACGCGGAGTTATTTCAGAAATACAAAAGATTAAAAAATCATAGCGCTGATGATACGATATGTAAATTAAAAAAAAAAAAATTGGCTTAGTTTAATATCTATTAATAAATAAAAAAAGACACTCAACTTCCTCACAGATTTCTATAGAAATTTGCCTTTGGTGTTAAATTATTATTTTCTTGATTAGTCATTCTAAGCCCTAAATATAATATGGGAGAGAATAAAATGTTTCCTGAATACCAATTGGGCTTGTATTTTAGTAAATAAAACATATAACAATTGTGTGTACTACACTCTCAAAAGTGCAATCATTTTAGTAGTAAAGGTAAAAATATAATCAAGTTTTTAACAAAATGGGGATTTTTCATTTTATACTTGGGACACTAAAAAATGTAGGTGCAATAACTGATTTTATTTCCACTTAATTTTGTAAAAAAATATCGATACTTAAATGTTATTTTTGCAGGATGGAGACAGGAAAAGAGGAGGCTTGACATTAAATAGATATCAAGAACTGTTTGCTCAATTTTTAGGAGATCAAAGAGATGTAAATCCTTCTATATTCTTATTTGGACCTATCGAATTTGCAGATATTGGCTGTTAATTACCTGAATCTAATACATATCATGTTAAATAAAAACTAAACAATGAATTATTATTTAGCAATTTATTCACATCAATATAACTGTAATAATTATTGTTACAAAACTCTGAATATATGGATAAAAATATAAAACTGTTCCGGGCAAACCTTTTGACATGAACCTTCTACTTGTTATATTGTAATAAATAAATAAAGTTGGTAACCATAAAATCAATCACATAATATATTTTCCTTTTACTAATGATTTTTTTATATATACCTAGTTAGATAACTACATATGTAATCATTTAAATTTCTAATGTGTTTGTTCATGCAAAAGGTTTTAACGGATATAATAAAACTTAATATGGTTTTAAAATAATAAGTAATATGCATATACTCATACGTATTTATAAAAAGAATTACCAACAAAATTAAAGTCCAAAATTACACTGCCTATTAGTCGTAATATTTTTAAAAGAATACTTGGTCATACCCATTATACCTAAGGATACATATCGGCGGTGATACTGCAATACCACGTAACAATCAATTTCATTTTTAGGCAGGGGAACCTAAAAAGCGTTCTGTCAATATCCTATTTACGATTTAAATTAATAAAAAATATCACTGCAGTACCAGAAAAACTGTCATTATTTAGAGTAAAAATAGCAATAATTTAGAACCAACGGCTCTTAGTTCCATAAAGAATTTATTTAGGTAAAACATTTTCGCAAAAAAACAGGTTACGAGATATTGCAGTATCAAGTATCACAGACAATATGTAATATCAAACAAATAATAGTAATCTTTGCCCAGTAAAAATAAAGAAATTATGAGACCCTTAACCCCTCACTGCATAGGAACAGAAAAATATCCAAATGTATCAATTCTTAACTGCTTAATCCATACTGTGTAACAAGAAATCAGTTATTAATTCACTATCAGTTAGATTATTAAAAAGCTGCAAAAACGGATCTTTCAAATATTTCATCTGTATATTCTGGAAAGATTTGAAAACAGAGTAGAAAAATTTCAATATTTAAAAAGATACTCAAAGTTTTTAAAAATCAGCATTTTTTGGGGTATTCAAATATCACCAACATATTTTTAGGTAGGTAGTGTTTAGAAGACCTTTTATTAACATTTAAAAGATCTAATTTAGGAAAATATTCCGCAATCGTCAAATGGTAAAAAAGTCAAGAAAATGAATTTAATATGAAAAAAAGTATAGAATTCACCTATTTTGTTATTATTTTCCTTTAGTCTAAGTAAACTATAAATGTATGCAAAAATATAATATAACACCACCATATACATAATATTCTGGATTACCTAACTACTTAATACATTCATTCAGACTATCTCACATACATATATTATATATTTTCTAAATCAGTAATCCAAATGATTTTATCTAGAACGAATTTCGAAACAAGAATGTTTCACTGATCTGAAATAATACGAAAGCATGAAAGATAATAATATGTATATTGTACCTCCGATAAAACATAGTTACAACTAGAAAAACATGGTTTTTGAGTCAAATATACCATTTGATTCAGAATAAAATTTTCTTTTATCTCAAACATCGTTATAATTATACCCCATAGAACACTGCGCGATAAGAGTTGTGACAGTTTATTATTGATCATATTTGTCTTAAAAAATCCATCAGCATCAAGCATCAACTCTTAAAAAACTGTGACAACTAAAATTATAACTCTGCTCTTTTTTGGTTAAGTGATAAATGATGCTTCTTTATTGTCATGCAATATTATATTTTTGGGTGTGGGTTGGGTTGTGGTCCTGTGGCTAGTGTCCCGGGCTCACAGACCTGAGGTTCGAACCCCACTCTACCACAACTTAATTCCCATTTTCTAATAGGGAGTTATTTACAATTCGTTAAAAATGCCCCCCAACATTAAAATATTTAAGTAAATCATAAGAATGCAGATATTTTTATAATAAACATACTATACAATTTTACATATTGAATTTCTCCTCTTGGTCTGTTAGTAAATATATACATCAGGGATATATTTTACATTATAATATTTCACAAGCATAATAATAACTGTCTCACTAAATGTAAATTAAATAAAGGTTCATTTTGACTAGAAGCACGATCAAATTTAAAAAAAAAAGAAATACTTGCAAATGATAAAGCAACAATGGCTTAAAATGATTTCATTGAAATACAAAATTCCTATTTTTGGATATTGATTTTCTTGGTTTAAGTTTGGATATAATGCTCATATTGCTCATTTTTATTAGTTTAGGGGTTAAAATGATTTTATAAATCTTCTTCGTCAAACTGATGTTGATTTTATTAAAATTTTATGTTTCATAAACTCTTGAAAAATTCTAAATAAGTATTGTATTGTTTAATGTTAGTTTATTTTTAAACCCATTTGCAAGTTAAGCTAACCAAGAGGTTCTGAAACAGGCCCTTAATATTGTTTTCCTTCACACATTTTTGTTACAATAATCTGGGAAAATAAAAACTTTTTGATACTTGAATAAAATTTTATACATCAATATATCCCATATTGGTAGTTTGAAGACATAAGTGTTTGATTATTATGTGGCTTGGATCTAAAAGAGCCAATGTCAGATTTAAAAAAAAATCTTGCCTTTGTTTAGCAGAGGTATCAGAGATATCAATTAAAAATATTTATATTTAAATATTTTATATACACATACATACGTGGTAATGTCAAACAGTTCATTAAAATGACAAAAAAGGGCTGAAAAATTACTCTCCTCAGATATTGCCATTTACGACATTGGCCCTTTCAGATTCAAGCCGTAATATTGTTGTGGGTGGTGTACTATTACTTTTTCAGATTACCAAAATCAGTTAGTTTTATTTAAAAAACCTTAAAATCTTATCTAGAATAGTGTTACAAGTGACACCTTTCTAAAATCATTGGACATGTAAGTATTGTTATTAGAAAACACAATAAGTTTTTAATTTTCCCAAATTTTTTTATTTTTAAGTTGTAACTCTATTTTATCAAAGGAGCGACACGTAGTTAGGAGATTCAAAATCATAAAAACGTAATATTTTATATACATTTTAAATATACTAAAATGTTTTTACTCTTTTCGGAATAAGTTCATGCTTATGTAGGTCAACTAATTTCTGATTGTAGTAATAATTCTGTGGCTTGGATCTTAAGGGCCAATGTCATAAATCGCAATAAATAAAATCGCATAAATCGCAAGGAGAGTATTAGTTTTCAGCCACTTTGTGGCATTATAATGAACTCTGACATTTTTAATAATGAATATTTTTAAAAAACATTACCACACGTGTAAGTATGTGTATATTTAATAGTTTATTATTTATGAATTTTAATTCGCATCGACCCCCTACAAAGTGTTAGAGAGAAAAAATGAAAACTTACATTGGCCCTTTTGGGTCTAAGCCACAGAATTTAGATTTTTGTTTACTTATAAACGAACAATGGATTAGTTTACTTGTGATATGAATATCAAATTAAAGGATTTTTTTATTGCGAAGAAAAAATGCAAATATTAAGAAAAAAAAATTCACGATAAATATTCTAAGCATACAAGAACTCATCTAAAACAAAGTATTAAAATATTTGCATTCAACTTGAAATTTATTAACAATATAAAATGCCGATCGATTAACAACATTCAGGTATTAATCCCAATAAAGGCAATAGAGATACAGATACCGAGGTTATTTTGCATCTAATGGAGTAACATTGCATTAAAATAAATAAAACATATTACTCGTATAATAGTTGATTTGAATTATTTCACAACATTTTTTTACTATTTTAGTTACAACTGTAAAATGATTGGGTAGTTTGGCACGTTTTTTGTTTCATGCCATCTCTTAGATACCTACTCTTAGATTTCACGTATTAATGATTTATTATTTGAAGCTATCACGTTTTCATTGAATTCGGGAAAACTGTGTAAAAAACCTATGTAATTATGTTCAGGATTATTATCAGTAAGTTAAATAGCAGTTATTTCCACTGAAAAAATATAAACCACCTAAGTAATCCGAAGTCATTTAATCATAGAACTAATTTTGTGTTATTAAAAAAATTACAAAACTGAAAAATTCATTAAAAAAAAAAAAACTGGCACTAAAATTTAGTAATGTCCTCTCCAAAAGATTAATCAATTTTAACTAAAGAATACAAAAAAGTCATGTAATTTAACCCCGGTTTACTGTAAACCAAATATCGTCACCCTTGTAAAACTTGTAAGTCCACAAATGATCAAAAATGATAGTTTTCTGTTAGGACTTTAAATAATCTATATGCGAGTAAAAAAAATATATTTGTAGTGTTGCATTATTAAAAAAAAACTTCACTACAATTCCCTACTGAAGTAAAAACTGTTTTTACTCTCCCCTGAAAAAAAGTAAGTTTGGGACTTATGAGTTTTACAAGTCAGGTCAACAACATAATGCATGTTATATAAATACATATGCTTACTTATCTACGTAATGTGCTATAAATATATATCATAGATAAGTTATTATAATACCGTATGTTGCAAAAAACATGATAATACAAGGAGTTCGCCAGGACGGTTTACTACTTTGTTTTCCCACCATTTTAGTTGACATGAATTTTAACAGTTCATATTTCATGTTTGGCAGTCATGAAAAATGTGGATGTGGGAAATTTATTATAGTAAAAACACTCGATAAACCAATGTGTTTTAATTGTAAAAAACATTTCATCAAATCAATTGTCAATTATTGTGACGACTAGAAAATTATGTGAAGTTTTGGGTAGAAATAATGTGTCATCAAAACCCACTATTTATCGTTTAGTGAAAGATTTTGAAGAATGAAGTTCTGTAGCAGATAAGTACACGCTTGGGCCACAACGTAAGAGATCAGCTGAAAACATTGTTGCTGTTCTAGAAAGTGTTCAAAACAATCCATTAACCTTAACTTTACAAGAAATTGGACTTTAGACAACAACTTTGTGGGAAATTATGCATAAAAATTAGCATTTTTATCCATTTAAAATTCAGTTGCCAAAAGACCATTTACGACACCGTATATATGCCAATATGATGTTACAGCTACCTCATGATGACCATAATTTTCATGAAAAAATTATAATGAGTGATGAAGCACAATTCCAATTAAAGTTAATGAACAAAATAATCGGTTCTGGTCAACAGAAACTCCTCAAACTTTTCATCAGTCACATTTGCATCCATTAAAAGTGACAGTATGGCGTACTATGTGGTCTGGATGAATCATTGGCCCTTACATTTTTGAAGATGAATGTAACATTACGTTACTGTTACTAGAGGATGTTATCGTAACATGAATGATAATTTTTTTGACACCAGAATTGGATGCTTTGGGCTTGATTAACATGTGGATCCAGCAAGACCGTACAACTTCACATACAGCCAATGGTACAATGGAATTACTGAGTGATTTGTTTCCACAACAAATTATCTCAAGAAATGGTGACGTCAGTTTGCCCCCATGGCCACCGGATTTAACAGCCCCGGACTTCTTTTTGTGGGGATATCTAAAAAGCGAGGTTTCTGTCAACAAACCAGAAACACTTGAGCAACTTAAACAAAACATTCATGAATAAATTAATTAAATTCCAGTTGAAATTTGTGAAAATGTGACAAAAAATGTTATAAAACGAGCCAGCATTTATCAGTCTAACAGAGGCGGACATATAGCTGACATTGTCTTCCATACATAATTCCCATAAAACATTTATCAGCATTAAATTCTGTTGTTTTAATTTTCCATAAAATTATACTAAAATAAAGTAGCAAATCTTACCAGCGAACATCCTGTATAACTCAGTGATAAAGTATACATAATATAATAATACAATTATCAATGTATCTGAATTTTAGCACTGACAGTGTCAGCTAGCGTGTGTCATCGTACAAGTTTTATTTACTCATTTGTAGCATGGAAATTAAATTAGAACTGTATGTATATTTAAAAATTCAGATGCGCTTATCCAGACACTAATATATTATTTTTTATTGAAATCTAGTAAAAAAAATTTTTCAAAAATAAAACACATTTGGAATCATTTTATCAGAATTTAAAAAAAAGTGATAAATGGACTTGACAGTAAGTCATACATTCTGAAACTATGTTCATGTGAATATTTATTAGCCTATAAATCAAACGCCAAGGATGAAAGAGACAACATAGATTGATTTTTTCATGTAACATTTACACACATAATAAATAATATTTCTCAAGTCTTATTTGAATTGATCACAAGGTATTTACAGTATTAAATAAACCTAAATAATATCAAAGTGCCTTTAAATTTCAGACAAAATAATGTACACAGATAAAATTCTTTCATAAAACCATGTATACACATGTACATAATTATATAATCGTTGGGTTTCTGGCACAAGTTGGTACAATAATCTTTGTTTAAAAATTAAATAAAAAATGTTTCATTTTTTATAAATACAAAAAAGAATATTTTACAATATTCAAATTGCAGTTTTATTTGAATTGTTGATTTGGGATAAGCTTTTAACTTTAAAAGTGCAAAATCTCACAACTAGTCACATGTAGTTACCAACTTGTGCCAGAAACCCGATGAAATAGTATCATACATTGTTTTAATTGCTATGTAAATTTGCCAGATGAATAATTGCAATAAATACTATGGTAATTTATTTATTAAAAAAATTACACAGCACACCCAGTTTTATCTAAAATGACTGTAATAATTACTTATTTGAAAATTTCAAATAAGTACAATGATGTAATTCAAATAAGTATGATGATGAAAGCATTCCATTTTTAAAAAAAGATAAATTTTCTGAACTCTAAATAAAACATATGTAGTCATATTATTCCTACACATTCATTGGATCCTAGTCGCAGTTTTTATCCAATTACTTCTTTATCTTATAAAAGTCTTTTTTCGTAGGCTTTAAGAATCTTTCTTTTTAAGTTGCCTTGTAAAACCGTTTATGCTTTACATAGTAACATACTCATATGTAAACACATTACAAAAACATGTAAAGTTTTTAATCAAGTCTCAGACTCGTTTATGTTTAAGTTTTTGGAACAAATAAATTCACGATATTAAAGGATAATTATGCTACCATGTGAAACCTGAATGTCCAAGATGTGCTTTCCAAGATATATATGATAAATCCCACACCTTTAGTTTTACTTTTATATGACAATGAGTAAAATTAAAATAATGATATAATTTACCAAGTCTTTTGCCGATAAGTACACCCACTTAATTTAACTAACACATCAGAAAGTAATTTAATAGATAATAAAGCCAATTAGGGACAGTTATGTCCACAAACAATGGTTATACTATCCTCGCAGAAGAAATGTAATTGGTTTTTCCTTACATATGTATAATATAGTTTTTTACACACATATAAATGCAGTATTCATTTAGTTATTTACAACACTGACTGTACTTAAGGCACACAAGCATAGTTCAATTACAATTACACTGACAAAACCTTATACCATAGCGTACAAATCTAACATGATTAGTATAAAAGATTTCATTTATTTAATTTATCTTCGCACATTTTAGTAAATACTATCTACGAGCATACGACGATATCTTGATCCAGTTGTGGAGGGTATTGGTTTATACTGTGGTAGGAGATGTGCGGCCTCTCAGGGGCCAACAAGCTCGCAGTGTCCCTCGAGGATTCCATTCCACGCAACTGGACTCTACTTCGGGTTATGCCTGCGAGAAAAATCTACAAGTCAGCACAAGCTCGTCCTTGAACAGCACTGCTCTTTTGTTATATTTTCAAAACATAAATAAAAAGGATTTTCAGTAAAATTTTTATTGAAATTTGCAAAATGGATTCTAATGCACTGTTCTCTTTTTACACATTGAAATGCACAATAAAAAATTGAATAATATGTAAGTAATTAGTTAGCAATTTTGAATAAACAGAACTGTCAACTTATCAAACAAATCATTTACATATTTATTTTGATTATCTATTTCAATACATTGATAATTTAGTTTCCTTTCAACAAGTGCAATGAAAACTATCAGTCAAAAATATTGACTTGCATTAAGGATATTAAAGTTTTTAAAAAACCAAAAATCTCAGAGCAAGGAAAACATAAAGAAATAAAGCAGTGCTATTAAAACTATAAAATTTGTTAAATGCTTTCTGCCTTTGCTTGATGGTATAAAAATAGTTTAAATGAGATAAAACTCCTAGTAGAATTGATTAGAATGATAAGTATTTTTTTCACAAACCCATAATGTTAACCCTTTATAGGACACTTCAAACAAAGTGATACATAAATATACCATTATATAGATGGTGTTGGGACCCGGGATACACAGAGTTAGACCCGCTAAAATGTTTTCCATTAGCCTAGGCCCTATCTTCCAAACGGAACTCTATACAATCTATGCCTTTTTGCCCCTTTATGCGATCCTATGCACATGAAAATTTGCAGACAATACAAAAACAAAATAATTTCTCTCAGATGGTCAGGCTGCTCTAAAAGCACTGAGATCTGTCAAGATCAATTCTAAATTAACCTTGGAATGCCTATGGGCGCTTAATTGTGTCGGTGAGTGTAACATTGTGACATTAATTTGGGTACCTTGACACTCAAACGTGGTCGGTAACGAGGCAGCTGATGAATTGGCAAATCTAGGAGCTGAGACAGCCCTAATAGGCCCCGAGCCCTACTGTGGGTTGCCCAAATGTGCTCCTCGTAACGAGCTTAGGTCATAGGCCAGGAAGCAGAGCAAAATGCTCTGGCAAAAAGTACCTGGTCATCATCATGCAAAGGAACTGACAAAAGGGGACTCTCAAAAGTTTGCTTTTGACCTAATAAAGCTCAGCTAAAATCAAGTGAGGGTTATCACTAGAGCCCTTACAGAACACTGCAGAATGAACCTTTCAGAAATTTCTAGAGGTAGGTTCTGCAGTGCAGATGAGAAAACACCTATACATATTATTTGTGATGCTTTACATCATAAAAAAAAGCCTCATCCTCGTGGGACCACTGGTTAAACCTGAAGATGTTAAAGAGCTAGCCTTTTACCTAATAGCCTGATACTTTACGGATTTGGGCTTGGAGGGGGAGGTTTAAGAAAATGAGAACTCTCGCCTTCTACACAGTAGCCAGGTTCTTTAAAGACCATATTCAGTATGCATATATTTGTGTGAACTTTGAAGTTATATTTTAACATTCTTAATTTAATAACATTCCTACTAGATACGTGTTTTGACGAATACTCAAAAATAATATTTTTTTTGGAGAATACTCCAAATAATCCATATTATTTTATTTATGGTAAAAAATTATAAAAATCAAAACAATTTGAATCATTCCAGAAGATTATTGAAAAAATACTAAGCGCACGGAAGGAATGTGGTAATGTGTTTTGATGCTGCCCGGTTGAGTTTTGATAAAAAATTTATATTCGAGAGCTAATTTTTATCGAAACTCTACCAAACAGCGTCACAACACACTACCGCATTTCTTCGGTAGTGTGTTGTGACGCTCTATAGGTATAGGTATTTTTATACATCACACTACTTAGATTAAAACAATCATAAAAGTTACTAAATTCGGCCATTCGAAAAAGACATGCATAAATAATATTTGGCAATAACTGAATATGTACTATAAATTTTGATGCAAAAAACTACACAAGCTTTTTTACTTCATCATTCCGATCACCTTACTTTCATGTAACATATGTATTTCGACCATATTTTACATGAAGCTAAGGTGATCAGACTTACGCTTCGGGTAGCAGTACAGAAACAATGAAATATTGCAGTTTAAACATTTTAAATCAATATTTCATATCCACCCTGCCAGGAATCAAACCTAGGACCTCAAGAATAGTAGACAACGCGTCAACCACTTAAGTAAGAGGACTTATCTCCACTTGATTTCCTTGTTCAGGATTTTTACCTGAGAGCAGACATTAGGTCCAAAATACTTGTCCAGCGTTCTGATTTTATTTCACACAGAACTGTATTCTTTATCCGCCTAGACATTTAATACCCATTTATTTTCTAAATTGTAAAACATTGAATATTTTGAAAATATCTGAGTAAAGTTTGATCAATGTGCATGATCTTATGGTAGAAATTATGCACATAACCGTTAGGTTATTGGAAGTTATTCCAGATGCTCAGTTAATCTTGTCCAGTATGCCAGCACAGGAAGCCGGACTATGCAGATGAAAAAACTGTGCAGTCATCTTAAACTATGCAGGGAACCGTACAAAATTTTATGACTGTGCAGGCAAATCGGAGTGTGTGTTGGCATCTGCAGTTAACGTGCGTGCACTTAGTTAGTTTTTATTCAGATAATCATTTTGCAGAACACTATATACATGGCATAGTCCAAGAAGTACCTGACCTGACGTATAGATGGCGGTTGTTGTTTAAAAAAAATCATCATAATCCAAAGTACCAACCTTAAAATCCTAAAGTTTGAAATTTCAAGACAACACTACGTTGTTTAACATTTGACAGCCATCAACAGTGAACGCTTGTAGTGAATTTGAACATGGAAAAAATTGGTCAACATTATGAGATACAATACTTTCATTTGAAAGGTCTCGGTCATCAATCAAATCAAGCTAGATTCTACTCTAGGGTAGTCTCCTCCTTAGATTACAACAGTAAAATATTGGGTGGCAGAGTTTAAACAAGGCCGCACGAGCTGCCGAGGCGAACATCGAAGTGATAAACCAAACAAGATGACCACGCCAGAGTTGGTGAAGAAAATTCACAAAATGGTGTTAAATAACCGTCGACTGAAAGTGCACAAGCTAGCAGACAGAGCAGGCATTTCGAAAAGTGGTGTATATCGCATATTGACTGAAAAATTGGAAATCGGAAAGTGTTTGGTGATGTTTACAGCAATAAAGCTGAATTTTTGCGTCGATTCATAACTATAAATGAAACATAAGTCTATCACTTCAGGGCCTGGGACAAAGGAACAGGCAAAACAATGAACTGCAAGGGGAGAATCGGATCAAAAGAAGGGGAAGACAGTTGCATCTTTTGGCAAGGTTATGGGCTCAGATTTTTTGGGATGTGCATGGGATAGTTTTTGTTAATTATCTTTAAAAATTAAATACAGCCAATGATCAGTATTATGCAAACTTATTCAAACGTTTGAGTGATGAAATGAAGTAAAAACAGCCGTATTCGGCAAAAAAAAAAGATGTTTCATCGAGAATATGCACCAGTTCACACAACCGTTATCGCGATGGCCAATATCAATGGGTTAAAGTTAGAATTGCTTCCTCACGTACCCTATTTGCCAGATTTAGTCCTCTCAGATTATTTTCCCTTTCCAAACTTAAAAAAATGGCTCGGTGGTAAAAGATTTGCTAAAAATAAAGAGGTGGAGTCGACGGTTTAAAACTATTTTGAGGTGTTTAGTGGTTCTCATTATAAACAGGGTATCAAAGCGATTGAACATGGCTGGGAAAAGTGTATTAAGCTAAAAGCAGACTACGTTGAGAAATCAAGATATTTTTTTTTCTCTATATATTTTCTGTTTTCTTTGTTAGGTTGGGTAATTCTGGGAAATTGTATTTCTCATAACTGTATTATTATCAGTTATAAATGGTGTAACTAAGGAGAGAAGATATAAATATTTACTTTCATACATTCTCAAAAAATTGTGCCAATCTTTTGGTTCAATTAACAATTCAATTCTCAAGTTCAGATATGATTAAATGTTAGCAACCATTGTTTACGTCATTTGCTTGGTTTTGTTGAGGTTGTTTTTTAGTTGCAAGTTACAAACTGAGCATTCCCTAGTATGTCGTACAGTAGTTTATATTTACACCTGATGATGGGTAATTCAGAATACCTGAAACTAGTTGTGTATAATAAAGTTAACTCTTATGAGGTAAAAAATACAAGGTGTTTCATTTTTAATAAATTCATGCCGTACACATATCAGATACAAGATATAGCTTTTTTGTTATAAGGAATAACTAAATGTGGATAGTGCGGATTGATAAGTGGACTATGATTTGGATTGATTCCATCATATTATTAAATGATTATATTATCAATATTAAAACTAATAGTAGTGTAGTACTCAACCAAAATACTTTTTTTTCAAAAAATAATTAAACATCAACATGCTGCTGTATTAAATAACTTAGAGAACACTTTTATATTGCAAGTATGATAGAACACAGAGAAAAATACATTTAGGGGTAATGTTACAAGCCTTAATAGTGAAAGGAATTTTTAAAATCCATCTCTAATTAATTTGTAATAGGCAAGATGAGAAGAATAACAATTGGAACATTTATTATGAAAATTTAAATCCAATTCCTGATCAACTTTAAAAGTTATCTATGAATACTTTTATAAATTATTAAGAAAAATATAGACCTGACTCTTTCCAATATACATATATTTCTTTCCTTATCATTTTCTCTACATTTACTAATAATGGGTTTATATTTTTCTCTGGGGACTGTCAGTTTCGATTGGACATTTCTGAAAATACAGTTTCAGTATTAAAGACTTGGATGCGCATTATTTTTAAGGATTATGAAAACGTTTTGGACTTAAGAAGAGATATTTAATAAATCTTTATACATTTTTCAAATATAAATAAAAACACGTGATTAAACAGAAGTTTAAAATTGAGTTTCCTAAACCTTCTTTTCTCTTTGATTAATAATTGATTTTCTTTCAAAATAGAGATTTTATATTCTTAATAAGAAAAATTCAGCAAAAGTTTATATTTAAACAGTTCTCTATCAATCTACCAACAGGATTATTAGTTGTTGTTAGTGTGATAGTTTGCTAAATAAATTTCCCTTAAGAAATTACACAATAAAGCGAGTTCTGATTAGTAACGTTATTTAATAAATACACCCATGCAATAAAATGAAATGTTAGGTTTTTAAATGATACAAAAATAAGATTATTAAATTATTTATTGACAAAAATATACAAAACGAGGATTGAAAGAAAAAAATAAATAAAATACTGTAATTTACTGTAAACTCACGAAACTATAAGCTTTCTTTATAAAAATCTAATACATTTGTTTTACAAGAGTCAATATGATATTGTAAATACATATGTATAACAGACCCTGTTTAATATAGTGTTTTATAGAATTTAAAAATGTACATAATTTTTTTTCTCAACTGAAAATTTTATATTAAAAAGTAAAAGTTCTCAATATGTTAAGTTTTATGAATATTATTTACATTTTGAGGTTAAATTCAGTAGTGTTAAAGAGTTAGTTACTAACAAAAACGGAAATTAAATCACAAAACTGAAAATAGCCAATTAAGTAGCACTCAAAATACACACACATAAATAATCATGCATATTGGAAATTTTAACACAACATTGAACCAAAACTTCACAATCTTTTTGACGAGCGGAAGCAAACACATAACATATTTGTAATTCTGTCAACAGATTTTTGTATCCTATTTGCTTTTTAGCAAATTGGATCATAATAAAGAAAAAATAATAAACCAAATTGAGTAATTTATGTCTATTAAGAATTAAAATAGAAGTCACTAAAGCAAACTAATATTTCAATATATTGGAAAAGGTTTACTGTATTTGTTCAACATGGTTATATTATATAAATATAGGTTAGACTACACACATTTATTTTATATAATATGAAAAAATTACTTATTGGACGGGTACATTTTCGTGACAGCCATAAATAAAACCACTGAACATTAAACCAGTGTTTAACTCGAAACTATTCCATTTAGCAAAATCAAGAATATCAAATTCTCAATATTTCATAAATATATTAAGACTCACTTATTATGACTCTCAAACATGGGGAAATGCAAAACTGAGAAATAATTTTATTTTTGTTATATCAGGTGTTTAAATAAAGACTAACATTGTTCTATAAGTCTATTCATTTCAGATTTTCGTTATTTTCTCTTATTAATTTTCATAATTCTTAAGATTATAACAGTCAATCTAGGCAACAAATTAAATATTCAATATATCAAAATAAAACCTAATTCTTGAGTTCTGAAAACTGTAAAGAAGACACTGAAAGAGTCATCAGGTTGGACTTAAAAAAATCGGAAAAAGGTGTTCTCCATAGAAAATATTTGAGAATTTATCTCATCCAGTACTTAGTCATTAAAAAAATTGTTTTTACAGTTCAAAACGATATGCTGCTATTCAAAAACAGGTAGTTTAATTATTATTTTTACCTAATTTAAAAAAAAATAAGAATCCAGATAAAAAATAATCCTTCAGTTGCTAGAGACATTATATTAAGATTTTTAAAAATGTGAGAATAACCGAATTACACAAGTTATTCAAAATTTCACAATCCTGAGCACGATAGAGGAAAGTATTTAAAACAGACTTTCACAATCAGGTGTTTAAAAACCAAGAGGAATGTGTTTATAACCGATTAAAGATACCAGGAGTACCAAGAGAATAAACAAATTAGTCATTTTATAAAGACCCGTTATATAACTGCACAAGAATCCCATGAAAATTCAAAAATATTTTAAATATATAAATAAACACAATTTTTTTTGTTTAGAATATGAGCCATCACTAATATTAGACTTATTATAAAAACGTAATTATTTATTAACAATATAATGTGGATATTCAGTCGAATTAAACTAACAAATTTTATTTTTGATCAAAAACCTATTTTATCATAAACATATAGATTATAAGAACTTAAATATGACCTGGATCCAACCGAATAAGAAAATAAATTATTTTACCTACCGCAAGCAAACAATAAATTTAATTTATTTAACTAATTATCACCAAAACATTTAAGAGGAATAAAATTACACTAAATATTATATTACAAAATTACCCATTTTCTAGAAACCATTTCAATATGGAGTAAGTATCAATATTTATTTTTTTAAACGGAATCATTAGATGTGTAAAACAATTCATAAATCTGTAGGAATTGAAATGTTTATGTTGTTATATCAACTTATAAATATATATTTTTAATACCTTTCATTTCTAAAAAAACTTTATAATTTTTAAATTTATTTATGACTTGTGATGAAAATTGTTTTCAAATACGAAAAATGTTTGTATCAAAATTAAATAACTACCTAATTCATCTTTATGCTTTGTCAACAGCATAAAACATTTTTGTTTGTTACTGAAAAAAAATCACATTGTATCCAGTTGTGGAAAGAAACTCATAATTTTAACACAAATGTAAATATAAGGCTTCGGATAATTATATAAAATGTTTTAAGAAGTTATTAATATCTCAAAATATTCATTCAAGAACAAACACCTTTACAAACACGGAGACTGCAAAACTTCGGAGGAACATTCTTCACAATAAACAAGAAAAAAAAATCATAATATTTTTTTTCCAAAACCAATTTTTTGAATTCTGTTTTTCTTTTTATACTTTGAAAATGGCGTAAATCTTTAATTTATTAGACTAGCATCACTACCACAAACTCCTACCTTTACCCTACAAAAAAAATGAGACAAAAAAATAACGTATTTGACCAACAAAGCTTTACGCACCGGACGCGGACAAGGGAAGCGGGTGAGTAGGGTAGGGGAAGGGTTTTGAGGAAGGGATGCTGTCCGAGAAATTAAGAATTTACTCCATTTTCAGATTAGAAAAAAATCATAAAAAAGTTTTTTGAAAAAATTATTTAGATTTTTTTTCTTGTTTAGCATGAGGAATATTCCACTGAAGTTTTGTGGTCTGGCCCTCAAACACCGTTTACATGTAATATACATATATATATATCAACTTCTCTTTCGCAACTTTAAACGCTTTCAATCCAGATAAGTAAAACATTGTTTTGCAAATATTACTAGATATTTGATATTTAATGCATGCAGTACATTAGTACTGCCTATAAAAATATTATCATGAAACTCCAGGATACCTTTATGATGTTTTTGTGGCTTACGATTCTGGGCGGGGGAGGGAATATATTATATAATCTGTAAAGTTCAGAAATATCTCTCAAAGTTTCCAAAAAACTACATATTTAAAAACTACAAAATGGCTAATCAGAGTATAAAAATATGGGCAATGAGTTTATAATAAATGTCCCTTTATAATTTACTATTACAGAAAGTAATTTAAATAAATAATTATCCCTAGCCAAATATTTGTATAAATTGGTAGTGAGGTGATTGATTAAACCAAGCGAGGGTTGGGGTGAAGAAAGATAAGGCAGTGAAGGTTGGTTAGTCAGCCGAGAAGGGACTGTTGGTGCCCTTCTCCCCGTGTCCTTACTCTGGTCAGCGAGGTCTCCTGGATCCCGTCCTGAGCCAGGGCCCTTCGGTGCTTCGCCAGCTTCTCTTTATTCATCGGTGAACCTGTGGAATTCAATACTATGCCTTATCTCTAAACTCAACTCGGATCACATAAGGCACAATACGTACTCAATATTAAACAAGGGCAGCTCACCAGAAGACAAGCATGTTCACGGTAAATGAGTGGCTTGATTAATGTTGTATTGTGAAATTAAAATATCAAGTACATTTATTTTTTAGAAATTAGCGAACATGATAAAAAAGCAACTGCAAGATTTTAATTTTTTTATGTTACTGTTTTATTCAAAAAAATGTCAATTCTGTTTACTAAATTCATAAATATTTAATATTGTTTATTGTTACCTGGGTATATAAAAAAAAAATATATATATATATTTTTCTCACTGGGAGGACTGTAGTGGTCAAAATTTAATTCAACACATCAGTAAGTCCTTTACTGGCCATTACAATACAGCACCCAGCATATCTAAGCTTCTAAGCTATAAAATACGGAATATTTACTGACAAATCATCTTTTAAATAATACTTATTTTATTTTTTAAATGAGCATTAAATTTTATATCAAAACCTTTTATAAAAAACTCTTAATAAAAACCCAAATAATCCAGCAGTATTTGTCTTCAGTATCACCATGTGCTAAGTGTCAAAAGTACAGAGGAAAATAAACGCTAAATTTGAAATAGCTATCTCGAAACAGATTGAATGTATGGTTTTCGAGTACCATACTAAAATACTCGCATGTAGTAATTCATTTATAGTCAAATATATTATTAGTCAAATTTCAGCCTCGAGTCAGGTTTACTGAGTAATGATTACAAAATAAAATATAATGTAAAATTATGAGTCAATAATAAAATAATAATAAGCCCAACCAAATGAAATGTCAGTTCTGCATTTTTGATGTGCAGGATGCAACATTGTTAAGTTAATATATTTGCAGACACCGATAAATAATACTTTTTTTTAAATATACAGACTGAGGATGTAAACGAGCGATTATTTTTAACAAAATAGAAACTAATGGATTCATAGGAATATTAAAGCAGGTACGACCAATTCTTATGAAAAACTTAAGCAGTCTGAGTTAACCAATTATAAAAACAGTTTTATTTTTTCTGTATGTAAGGAAGTGATTATAGTTTTTTTTCAGTGTTGTTATTTTACAAGATAAAAAAAGGATATGTTCAAAAAGCATTTGAATTTTTTTCTAGTTTTTGTTCTTAATTTCTAAGAATATTGTTTTGTTTCGCAACCTGGTTTTATTATTTTTAATTGTTGTATTGATTGTAAAAATAATGATAAGATTATCCTACAATTTGCTGAAGGAATAGATAATAATAATAAAAAATACAATATTGGTGACAGTTTTTATACAAAAATCTCCCAATGTACATTACATTAATATATTATTTTTAGTTATTTTTCACACAAGTTAACACAGAATGTCTTTTTGTTTCAATAAATACCTAAAGGCTAAGCCTGTATTAGGCTATAAACTAACATAGTCAATATCAATACAAAAACTATAAATCATTAGTGAAAACGATAAATACCATAAAAATATTTATAAATAAAATTACGATGATCAATATTAGTGATTTTATTCTACAATAATGTTTGAAGCATACCAACACCTTTTTTTATCTGACACAACTAAAAATATGTTTATTTTTTCAAATCTGGAAACATAAATAAAAAATTTTGAAAAAAGGTTGTAAGTAAATTACATTTTTATTTATTTATTTTGTTTTCAGTGCTTGTTCATGTCGATTAAACAAAATGAGGTATAAATTTTAGATTTGTTATATTTTTAATTTACAAACTATAAGCTGAGAATGTTTTAATGCAGAAAATACCAAAAATGTTTAAAACCAGCAAACAACCCACACGTGTCTAGCGAAAATGTAAATAAAAACTGACAGCACTTTTTTATCACTTTCTTACTCCACATAAAACCATAGATTACTAGCATTCCTTCATCAAAATGAATAATTGAAATAAACATAAATGACAATATCATCCGTATACTGATAAAATATATAACAAGTTAAAAATGCAGTTATGTCTTTTTTTTCGAGCTGTACCAATTGATAAAATCCCCCCGAGGTTTAGTTTCAAAGTAATCATGTATAGAAAGCCAGCTAAAAGAACTTAAAAAAAAACTGTATTCCAGTGAAAACCATAAATTCCATTTACTAGATATTTTTTAAAATTCTCAATCAATGAAACAATTTTAAGGTATGAGAAAGTTCAGTGGTATTCTTTATTTGTTAGTAGACTATTAAACTGGGCCATGGTTTCCCAAACTATGGGTTGCGACCCACCAGTATAGAGATCTTTTATGTGACAAAAGTGACAAGGAGTCTGACTTCCGAACTCCCTCAACGAGTTCGTATGAAACCAAGCGATGGAAAGTTGTGAGAAAATATGACCCTGCTTATCTAAAATTAGGATTCACTTGGCATCATGATATGATAAGATCCGCGTCCTCACTGCGTGATTTGCTACGATATATTAGCGAATGAAAGTATGCGCCCAAGTAAGTTCACGCATCATATAGAAACAAAGCATTCCCACAGTGAAAACAAGCCAGTGGACTTTTTTCAACGTAAATTGTTGAATATGATTTTTTTAATAAATATTGTTAATATTAATGAAAATGCTGTATTTGCGTCGTATCTCATTAGCTTAAGGATCGCATGAAGATTTCTTGTTCTGCAAGCCAATAAGTTTTACAAAGCGTAAGAAAACATTTTTGTATCCAATTCACCATATGTAATCGTTCCCAAAATGCGTTTGTATCATGTCCAAAATATGAATAAGAAAGACAGGAAAAGACTTGCAAAGTCAAACATTCAAATAGATTTTACTCAGAACAGGCAATAATGCATTTAGAGTTTTATCAGTATACTAACGATCTTATGTGTACATGCATGACAGTAATGTATTTGTAGGTACATTTCAACAATGTACGCTCAACCTTCTTTTTCCTTTTATCCATACATGCAATTAATGTGCACATATGAACCTCAATTATTGTAATTTACCAAACACCAATTCCCGTGAAATTAAATAATGACATGAAACTTATCAAGATGTGTCCTAAAAATACCACCCCGTCCGCAATTAAATATTGCGGTGATTAATCGAAATCGGGTTGTGGTCCTGTGGCTAGTGTCTCGGACTCACGGACCAAAGGTCCGTGGTTCGAATCCCACTCTATCCCAACTCGATTCCATTTTTTAATAGTGAGTTATTTACAACTCGTTGAAAATGGCCCTCAAAATGAAATATTTGGGTATATCATAAGAACACAAATATTTCTTTTTAAAAAAAGCATGCAATATTTATAATATTATCAAATCATCATGCATAGATTAAGGAATTGTAATTCAAAACATTTCTTGGATTTAAAAAAAATAGAGTAGTACATATTGCTTAATGAGTGGAAATTGAATTAGTTTTCTTGCAGATGTATGTATGTGTAGATACGCATATGTAAATAAGTACTCCACAATATTTATAATACATATTTTCTAATGTACTTCATTTTTTTTATGGGGGTGATTCATACTATGAACATAATGGAAAAGAAATATGTACATAATTTAATTTTTTTAAATTCATTCCTCTTATCTGAGACATTTTGCATTATTATAATATATCATACAGAAAAATGAACCAGAAGAGTTAATAAGTAAAAAGTTGAACAAATTGTCTTACCAATATAGCTGAGTAGAACTGGCAGGAAGATAAGGCCATGAGCGGCACCAAATACTACAATTCCCAGGTACATTCGGAAGTAAAATACCTGCATAAAAATACAATGTGGTCAAAACCAGAAATAATTGGCTTCAAAGATATATTTATATATTCTATAAATGTTTAAACTAATAAACATAATATTTTTATGTGTGTAAAAATAAAGCTTCATTAATGCTTTTAACAACAGTGGGCATGTATTATAGATAATACTGTTAAATGATTGTTGTTTTCTGGATCACTTTTCTTCCAATGTGTTGGAAAACATTGCAGTGTCCATCATCCGGATTGATGTAATAACATTGATGGACACAGCAATTTAGTCCAAAACATCAGCAAAAACAAAACCAACACAAGAAAACAGCTATCAGATTCAAGCGGCTGTTTTTATTTGATAAAGCGAAATATTAACAATGGTGTTTTATTTCATGAAATATTTCAGTTCTGAGAAAGCTACTCACTTGGAAGATTTGACTCTTTGCAAATCCTAGCACAATGATTCCTCCAAATTTAGTCAATGTTATTCCAGAGAATACGGAGCTTCCCATTTTGGTGAGTGCATCCGTCGCCCGTAACACTCGGGAACCTTCGACACTCACCGAGAAGCTGTGCACTAAATGCGAACAGAACTCGACGGATATTCCCACAGCCATGACCAGGTTTACTAGAGAAACCGCATTGAGAGTAATATTCCACCAATACATGAGTCCACCGATGTTCACCACTATCATTGTGATGGTGATAACCACAACGAGGGAAGAGAATGTGTCAAAACCCATCAACAGGAAAGTAACCACAAAAATGGCCAATACAGATATGCCCATTGACTTCAAGGTATCTGGCCACATTGTAAGATATTGTTCATAGAATACATAAAAGACTGAGTATGGGAAAACGCCGATAGTTTCATTCTTTCCTTGAAGCCTCAAGTTGGTGTTGATCATTTCTGTTAGATTCGAGGAAATCTTTCTAGCGGCACGTAGGGCCTCATAATAGTCTTTGCTGGTTTTTAATACTGTGTGATATCCGCTGAAATAAGAGGCTCCGATCCGAGCCAACTTAGGGTTACTTGAGTCTGGGAAGTCGTAATTCACTCCCTGGCCGTACGCAGCGTGACCGGCCTTTGCGCAAGTTTCAGTTGGATTATCTTGCAGGAAAAATGGCACATACGTCTTGAATCCTGTTGCATTTGGTCGGTGTTCCTTTTCAGTTAGAACTATATTACAAGTTGTACAAGAGCGCCCTGAAATAAGAAAACAAAATTACTAAGTACCCAGTACTAGGGACCCAATTATTTTTTGTACATACTTGTAATACATTATATTTTTATTATTTTAAACAAATACTGCCTCTAAAACATTGAAATTGGTTAGTGAAATTTCTTGGTGGAAGTTTATTATAATTAATAAAATAAAATGTCTAACTGGTCTGACAAGTCCAATGATGTTGTGAGAGCAATGAAACCGGTTATTGGTCAATCAAAATAAGTGGATTAAAATGTCAACAATTCAATAAAAAAATATTTTATTAATTATAAATACTGTTTTTGACTGCAACAGAAATATTGTCTGATTTGGCATACATTTTGGACTTGGAAATACGATTTCCAGTAATGAAAATAATGTACTCAATACTGATGTTCTTTTTTGCTTATTGTAAAATTTTTAGCTACTTTTCAATATTCTATACTTACTATCATGAGGACAAAAGCTTCCATTGTTGGGGAAGAACCTGCAGCATTGGTCGATGGAAGCCCAATCCATATAATCATCTATCCACGAATTGGAAGGTCGACCGATATATGTTTCAGACCCTAATTTAGAAGCTAAAACAGTAAAGAAAATATGTTATTTATACATAAGAAAATATAAGTGCTATTAATAACTTTATGAACTACAGATTATCAAAAGAAAATTTTTAATTGTATCTATAATTTTGTATAAATTAAGAGTTTTTTATTTCCGATAAAATATATGGATAAATCATGTACTCTCTCAGCTACATACATTTAACACAGAAGAGGGTCACATTAAAATCAAAGATATTCGAGAGACTTTAAACCAAAATCAGAAAAGATACAAATAATAAAATTTCTTTACCTAAATACAGTTGTGTAGATAGACTGTCAGGGTTACAGTAAAGGCCACCGCAGAAAAGGTTTTGAACTTTAATTTCACTATAATCTAAACCTCCTTGGACTACAAAATAAACAGGAGGACCGATGTTTAAGTAAGACTTGAGATCTTGAAAGTATTTAAGTACATGACTATCATGAGGCATTGACAACTCCTGATCAAGTCCTATTTCTATATGAGGTGCAACCTGTAAACAATGAACATTTTAGACCAAACTAATAAAACAACAGTTCGAATGTTAATATAAATATGTACCACACCTAAATTACTTACCGCAATACTAGAACATAACCACCCGAAGAAAACAACCATAACTACGGCACGAACTGTTTTGTTCATTAAGAATGGAGCATATATACTTTTGAAGAATGAATACAAAATCCCTTCAGAAGCTTCTTCTGGATTATCTTTTTTATTTCCTCTCATACAGCACGCAATATCATACCTAAAAATTTGTTTTACTAAGTACATTGTATTGCTAAAAAAATTGCGAGTAGAATGTTTATAAAAAATAAATATTGCAGTCATCAATAGCACAGATTAAAACAGAAATTAATGAAACTCTTACCGATTGGAGTTCTGGCGAATAGTATCTAAAGCCAGAAGACTAACAAAACTGGTAACTTGGAGTATAAAGTCAATAAGTAAAGCCATGCCAGCATATAATGCAAAGGCTCTGACCGCCGGCATGTCACTCAAGCCTCCCAAGAAGAAACAACACGATTCTGATACAGAAGTTAGCAACATCGACGGCCCAACTTGACCCAACCTGCAATTTAAATTAAATAATAAGAAACTGAATCTCTAAAAGTGAGCATTTAAAGAAAAATTAGGTTTGAATTTAACTCACGTTCTGCCAATATGCTCTGCAACAGTTTCATTAGGGCGGCGCCCATCTCTTTGGTGAGTCTGAACTAATATAAAAATGTTATCTACTCCTACAGCTAATACCAAAAATGGAATTACTTCAATGATAATCAATGTGGCGGGAAGACCCACAAAACCAAATAATCCAATAGAGCATGCCACGGATGCTAATACAATAAAGACACCTGTAAAAAAAAATATTAGTCATATTTATTTTAAAACATAGATAAACTGAGATAAACACTATTATAATAGGATTATATTGAAAGTTACCTCCAAGACCCAATGTTATTTTGCTGTCTATAAGCAACCTGCTACAAGAATTCAACTGTCCCAAACTAATGGCGATGTACGCAAACATAATGATGTAAGAAACGAGAATTGTGAGCACATCTGACTGAGATTCTCTATATAGCTCATCTTCTATTGACCTCTCCGATGTAAATGAAATATCCATATATGGAGGCATCGAAGTTTTTGTCCAATTTTTCATCAAATCGATGTACTTCTTTTCCCATTCCATAGCTGGAGCGAGCTACAAGAAATCAAGATAAGATTGCTAAAAAAACATTTGGAATTATGTTTTGGAAAACATTGAATATAAACCGAAAGGATATTTACTCGTACAAGTCCTCGCGAAACAATACCTCGCTCATCGTTTTAAACTATGTAAATTTAAATAAAAGGCAACATTCTGAATTGTGCAAGAGCAAAAGGTCAACATTAATGCGCTCCTAACTACCCAGACAGGAGATTGACGCCAGGATATGGTAAACCATTAACACATTCATCAAATGCGCATAAATCACGGGGAATAAACATCTTGCTGGGCATTTTAATAACAAATTGGTTTATAGAAAATACATTACATGTCTTGTTGATAATTCTCAGAAACAAAGACTAAAAAGTCAGATACATATATACATACTGTCCGAGAACTGCCTCATGTAACAAGGGAATAAAGTTATTTGAAGAAATGCCAGAAAACTTCACGTACCTTGGTCTTGTTGTGGTAATTGTTGACTATAAAAGTGAGGATAATGGCGGTAGCCTTTTCATATTGCGCTTCCTTGCTCAAACCTTCCCCTGGTGCCAGAAACCCTCCCAGGGCTACAGCAGGGTCCACAGGACCTCCATATGGGGCCAGACACTCTGGGTTATACGGATTTCTAGTCAAATTGAAGCATTTGAATATTACATTAAGAATAATTCACAGCGGCTTCCAGAAATAATAGTATCATCATTCCCTTTCCACACCTAATGGTGCATAAGGCATTGCATTAGTACAAAAATAACAGCGTATATAGTTCATTTTTGTTACATGAAGGTAAGATGATGAGTCTTATATTTCAGGTGCCAGTCCACGGACTATTAAATACTCTAGTGTAAAAAAAAAACCATTTTAAATTATTATTTCATGACAACCAAGTAGGGAATCGAACCCGAGAACTCTTGCATGGTAGGCAAACGCTAACAGTTAAATACTGAGTACAATCTATCTTATAGTTTAGTATATTCTTTACATAGAATTCATTGAATCACTTATAAACGCCAATAAATTACAACTATATAATACAATTTAACAATTAGTAAATCATAAATTGAAGTATCGATGTGTGAACTTTATCAAGTACTTGGGTAAAAATGTACTTTACAAATTGTTAAGAGGAAACGCCGTCTGTCTTTTCTCGAGGTGGACGAGGGATAATATTATAACAGTAATAATTGTAGACTTTGAAAACTTTAAATATCTTAAATAATGTACAATTTTAAAACAACATGTATTCAAATCAAAAGAAATATGTCAATCTCACTGTGTGCAACTCTTGAAATGATCAAGGTAATTAGTTTCAAAGCCGCCAGGATCAACATCGGTAGAGTCGAATATTTCCAAATCATCTTGGTAATATCCCCACACCGATTGTAGTACACACTGTTCCAGAGTAGGGGGGCCTGATATTGGGGAACTGAGGGGAGCGAAACATATGTGTTCTAACCCGCTGTCATCTGACTTTCCGATACCTAAAATATTATCAAAGTTATCACAACAATTATATTATATTTAATAATTAAGAAAAAAATATTTACTATAAACTAACCTTTTATTTCTTCTTGTAAGTCAAATACAGTTTTTAAGAAAGTCTTGTTAAACACCGGTCCAAAAGTGATGACTCCATTAGACGTATTATGCACAATATTAGGGAGACCGACTGCCTTGATAATAATCATTTCTGTTCTGTAGAATGGTTCAAAGTGAGAATCAAAGTATTCCCTTTCCAGGCGAGCTCTAGAACTGGGTGCCGCCCAGAGTTCTACAGGGTCAGTGGTGATTTTCATGTACTTAATACCATGTCCCAATGCAGTGACCATGCAAAGACCTAAAAAAATACACTCAGTCAAATTGGAATAAAACAATTATGAATAAATCACTCGACAATTTTGCCCGGGCGTAAACACTAAGTTTTTTCTAAACTGACGAGCCCGAGCTGCGTTTGGGCAGATCTAATTTTAAATTATTTTTGTTTTCAACGGAAAATGAAAGAGACGTTTGGAGAAAACAAATTGAAACAAGAAAACGTTTTTATAAAATCCAACATCTACAAATATAAGCGATGTAGTTTGCCATGGAAACAATATAAATGTATTGTAATTAACCATTTTTATAATGTGATCAATGAGAAACATAAGTAATAAAAAATATCACTAGATAACGGATGGCTATTTAGTTCCTTGCGTTTATGGTTAAAATCATTTGATTATAACAATTTTTATTTTTAAACACGTATTTAAATAATGACATCTTTAGCTTAATGCAACATGTTACAGCACCATTTCCAGAGGGATTTTTTAGCACAGTCTTTTAGGAGTTGATTATAAATATATTTTTATTTTTTATATTTTGTTTTTTTTTTTGTTTTTTTATAATATACATAAGAGGTAAAACAGAGTATACATGAAATAAAGGATAACATAGCAATGAAATACATTTAACAGTAAAAATAGTAAACAAAAAATCCCACAAAGGCATGGTCTGTTCGTGGGTATACAAGAAATGTTTATGAATTTTTGCTCCTATAATAAATAGACAGGTATAATATTTTTTACTATTAAGAAAGAGAAAATATTCTGTAAAAGATTATAAGGTACTTTTTTATTTTATAGTAATTAAAAAAGGAAATAGAAAATATTAACAAAAAAACATAAAAATATTCCTCATTATTAAAGAACAACAAAATATATCATAGAAAAAAGAGTTAATATCTTTAGTTTGAATCCAGGATAGTGCGTGTTTTTTAAAAGAAGGAAAATTTTGAAAGTTTGGGATTAATGAAATATTGTCAGTAAAAAAAGAATTTATATTTTATTTTTATTATTTTTATATTAGACAAATTATATTTATTACAAATAAGAGTTAGTTTATAAGACATATTGCAGCTACATAACTCATTAAAGCTCGGAAATTCTACCTACGATATTCATAATTTATAAGGAAAGAAAGCTAGAGTACGTTGGACATTTTGTAAAGGGAGAGAATAAAAAAATACTCCAAATTATATTGCAAGGAAAAGTTGAAGGGAAATGCAGTGAAATGTAGCTCCAAATCCTTATTCAGAATGACAGGAAAAAATTAAATTGCTAGAATGGTAGCCAGCCTCCAACACGGAGTGGCACCATTAGAAAAATAATAATTTGTCTCTTTGTTTTATTGTAATTTAGATGAATGAGTTAAATATTTCAAAATGGTTACCAAAGAAGAGAACTGGCCAAGGATTCTGCGCACATAGAGTTCCCCACCAGGTGAAAAACCTTTGTAGGGAAGCTTCTGTCCCCGCGCCCAGCTTCTCCAGCGTCGAGGGAGGTGTCTCTTCCTTCGCCCCCGTTCTGTCCCCCCCACTGTTCTCACCCCTCTCCCCCCCTGGACACGACAGCTCCTGCTCCGTATCTGATGTCACACCTTAGTAAAATAATAACCATTATTATTTTCGGTGGGTAGGTAAATTATGTCGACTATGTGAATCAAATCTACTGAACTATATTTACTTGTTGGAAAAGGTCTACAATTATTCGTGTGACCTCTTAACATAAGATATAAGTTACTATACCGAAATATGTTAGATTTAAAAAACAACATTGCATTCTGATAAGAAACATATAGTCGGATTTCTGGCACAAGTTAACAGCTACAAATTTTGGAAAAAATGATATTTTTGGGTAATTGGCATCAAATAACCTGTGTCTACATCTGGCAAAAGCAAGTAACTGATTTTACAAGTGTAAAATACCTTTTTTTCGAAATCGAAAATGAGTTAAGTAAGTAAGTGCTCAAATGTTAAAATATCGACTGGATAAGTGTTGTAACATCACTTACTTCATTTTGCCTGACATTATCGCTTATCGTGGATTTGACATGGCAGCTCTTACCAACCGCATTAGTCTATAATTTATATTTCGAGTTAAGTGTTTTCTTTGCTATTCCTCATTAAAAGTATATTAAACATTAAAAAGCATCTAATATTTAAAATATAATAAGTTTCATATAAATATGTCTATTCCAGATAAAGTTAGTTCTAGAACATTAAAAAGTCCATTTTGTAAATAAAACCTATAACGAAAATGTGGAATCCACTGTTCCAGAACCTAGAGAAAAAAACTCAGATTTAATAGCGATTAAAGAACAAAAAATGCTTAACAATTATAAATAATTAGTTTGTTATTTTCTTAAAATTTATATTCATGTTCGGTTAATTGATAAATGCTTCCAAACTGTAATTTTCAAAATAATAATTAAATAAAAAAATGTTCTTTTCGATAATAGTAAAGTTATCTACATTCAACTGTTCTTCGAGTCAAATTATTGAAAAAAGTTGGTAAGTCAAATTATTGACAGGCAAAAGTTGGCAAGTGTAGCCTATTTATTTATTTTTTGTCAAAATTGATGGTAAAAATAAATAAAAACATGTCGCATTTTATAAATACAATAAAAATATTTTGTAATAGGTATTCAACTTGTGGCTTTATTTTAGTTGTTTTGGGATGAGCTTCAAACTTTAGAATTGCAATATCTCACAACTGGTGAAATGTTAGTTACCAACTTGTGCCAGAAACCAGATGACATATTATATAATAATTATTACTTCACTAATGCCTCAAATTTCGATTTTTGGATGGGTTGCCTTTACATCTTTATCAAAACTGGAATAAGAAAAATACTTAAAAATGCTCAAATGTTAAAATATCGACTGGATAAGTGTTGTAACATCACTTACTTCATTTTGCCTGACATTATCGCTTATCGTGGATTTGACATGGCAGCTCTTACCAACCGCATTAGTCTATAATTTATATTTCGAGTTAAGTGTTTTCTTTGCTATTCCTCATTAAAAGTATATTAAACATTAAAAAGCATCTAATATTTAAAATATAATAAGTTTCATATAAATATGTCTATTCCAGATAAAGTTAGTTCTAGAACATTAAAAAGTCCATTTTGTAAATAAAACCTATAACGAAAATGTGGAATCCACTGTTCCAGAACCTAGAGAAAAAAACTCAGATTTAATAGCGATTAAAGAACAAAAAATGCTTAACAATTATAAATAATTAGTTTGTTATTTTCTTAAAATTTATATTCATGTTCGGTTAATTGATAAATGCTTCCAAACTGTAATTTTCAAAATAATAATTAAATAAAAAAATGTTCTTTTCGATAATAGTAAAGTTATCTACATTCAACTGTTCTTCGAGTCAAATTATTGAAAAAAGTTGGTAAGTCAAATTATTGACAGGCAAAAGTTGGCAAGTGTAGCCTATTTATTTATTTTTTGTCAAAATTGATGGTAAAAATAAATAAAAACATGTCGCATTTTATAAATACAATAAAAATATTTTGTAATAGGTATTCAACTTGTGGCTTTATTTTAGTTGTTTTGGGATGAGCTTCAAACTTTAGAATTGCAATATCTCACAACTGGTGAAATGTTAGTTACCAACTTGTGCCAGAAACCAGATGACATATTATATAATAATTATTACTTCACTAATGCCTCAAATTTCGATTTTTGGATGGGTTGCCTTTACATCTTTATCAAAACTGGAATAAGAAAAATACTTAAAATACTGAATTTCAATAGATTCACTAATTTTTTTTTATACCGCATAATGTACATTGCTATCTTTTTTAATTTGTGGATGAAAAGTTTTAATTATGTGTCATAATAACTCAGAAAAATATATTCGATATCTAAATACCAACCAAAATTACATGATTCTTAGTAAAACATAGTAGCAACTGCGTTACTAGTTGGCAATACTAATTATAATATAGTGTGATGTAATATAAAAACATTATATGCCAAAACAAAACAGCTATGTATTAATAAATTGTGATTGAATATTATATTATCATTACATTAGTCTTTTAGAACTGGAACTCGTTAGAATATTTTATAATGTAGATAAGAGAGACAAAACTGATATCACAGGATAGATAACGATAAACGGGGAAAAAAATTCAACACCTGTCCATGTGAGGTCACTCGACAATAATTTCAATTGACACTCAACATTCTCAAGAATGGAAAGTTAATTTAATATTTTTTTTAAAGTAGGATTTATGGTCCGGCCGACAGGCGTTGGAACGCATTCGGTTAGATGGCCAACTGTAAAACTGGCATTGCATTCATCGATTCCCACCAGTTGCTAAAAAAAACATGGATTATTTTCCTCAATTGGTCTGGATGTTGTGGTGAACTTTTCATAACTTCCTTCCATACCCTCTATTTCCAACCTGCTGACAAGCCTCTAAAATAAAGGCTTAGCGGGTTATTCTTTTAAAAAAAGGGTTTAGTTAAAATCATTAACTGATGCAACAATCCGTCTTTTATACTAAAATAAAGCAATTAAAATATATTAGAATTGAAAAAAGAAACCTAGATATTAAAAGCAAATAACAAAGTGAATTTTTGCTTTTTCATTTCATAATTTATGAGTTAAGAAAGTTACCATTCAACGGAAGATTTACCAGTTCGCCTGAATGAGGGTGATACGATTTGTGGCTAAAAATAAGCGTTAAAACCATTGAGGAAGTTCAGTGATATAGGAAATTGGATACATAAAACGTTTCCTTAAATGCGGTAAAAATTAGAGCATTTAATCGTATGGTGAAGATTCTCAAAAATGTATGAAAAAAATTATAAAAATACATTTTTATAAAAATTACTTTAAAATGTCATAGGTTCTGGTCAACAGCTGTTTAGAATAGCCAATCAAATATGTGTTGTGATAGTTTTCCGCTTTCCAGAAAGCCTTGTTTAGCATGTTTTCGTACATACGGGGTTCTCTTTTTAAATGTCCACTCAACTCGCCGACGACAACTCGTAATGTCACAGGGGTAGTAATTTCAAAATTACGAAACTTTCAAACATCATAGCGATTATAATATAATTCATAATTTTTTAAAGTTTGATAGTCCATTAGGGGTAACCTTTCTTTTTTTTCCTTCAATCCGTAAGCGCTTAAAATCTTCTTGGGGTATCTCCGATTACTGGACTATGCAGTTTTTATCATGTCATGGTAAACTTAATCACAAATATTGTTTTTAATATTGCTGATTCCCTTTCGTGCTGCTGCCGATATCCTAATCAATCTTCTGAACACATCCAGTGGTCCTGTCCCTTTCCCTTCTCTATGATTACTGAATGGAGCTTCTCCCTACTATCCGTGGCCCTGTTATAGGTCCTGTCGGATATACAGATCTGGTGGCTTCCAAACATAATTTCAAGGCTTTTAAAAAGTTTTGTAATCATTTTGGCGAATTGATCATTACCAATCAATTTAATCCCAGCCAGTGAAGAATTCACTTCCCCCTTTTCTCAATCGTTCAATACGTTCTTTCAGCACAAAGATGCCAAGGCTACCAGAATACAGAGAGCTCCTTCGGGCAGTTTTTCTCATTCAGCAACAAGCAACTTTTCCGTGTATGTGGGCATCGCCAAGGAGACATATGTCCTCAGATGCAGTGTGCGATATGTGGTGGGCAAGCTGTTAGTTAAGTCCATTAACAAATATATATATTTTTCAAAACCACTGAACTTCCTCATTGAAATATAAATTAAGCAAGAATTCTCAACATTACATTATGTGTAAAAAATAATTCAGTATGATTAAATAAAATAATTAATATCATTTTAAAGCAAAAATAATAACAAGAATATGATCTTAAGGTGAAAAAAAAGAAGAAAAAACAAATGGCCAGTTAAATAAGAATAAAAAGCATTGCAGTAATAGAAAGTAAATACATAAATAATAAGGCCTAGGAAAATTATATATGCGCAGTTATACCAATTACAACATTATTATTATAAATAGATGCATGGGAATAATTCGTAAAAATACATACATGTATATATAATTTTACGGAAGCTATAATTTATGTGAACAATTACATACATACATACTTAAAATTATCATTTATCTAAGATAATAATTTAGAAATATATCTAATGATTAACCGCTCGAATGCCAAAGCGTAGATCTCGGCTATAAATCTCGGTACCCGTTGCTGACGGAGCTGAGATTTTCACAACAAAATCTTGAAGCGGAATTTGCCTTATTTTTCTTGTTTTTATGGATTTCAGAACTAATATTTGATCGCACCTATTATTTTTGTAATACTAATATCTCAGGGCTGATATTTGATTGCACCTATTTCACTGTGTGATTTTTTTGTAAAAAGTATTTATGCAATTCGACAGGAAATTTTATAAAAATGAAAGAAATATATAATATACGATACAGTAGACAACAAAATTACAATTTAAGATTATAGTGGGTATGCGATTGCGCATGTTTGAAAATTAATGCCAAAGGATGTTAAAAAATATAACCAGCTTTCTTTATATGCTACTTCTGTTTTTTACAATTTTATTTCTTTTCTTGTAAGATTATTTATCAGTTATATATTTTATCGGTTTTATATATATATATATAGTTAAATATTGCTGTGTAAAAATAAAAATTATGTATCTGGGCGGAACAAGAACCCTAGATGAGTCCTTTCGAACGGTTACTCGCAGGTAAAAATCATGAAATCCAGTGGAGATAAAATATGTCCACCTCATAGTGTAGATTTGGCGCATTAGTCTGCCACGCTTTCCATTCCTAGCAAGGTTAACATGAAACATTTGTTAAAACGATGGTGTACCATGGCAATACTTCAAAATTAAGTTAAATGAAATAATAGTTTTTCGAGTTCAAGACAGTCTACAAGATAAATCTAAATATGATTTTCTAGGCAATAAAATAAATGTCCTTTCCTCTCAATTGACCTAGAAACTCAATCAGAGGCCAGTGAAAGAGTGGAATAAAACATGAGTTACGGGAAATATTTTACTTAAATTTAAATATATCAGATTTAATCACAGTATACATGTGTGACGGTTTTCAATATAATAAATTATCATATTTAAAAACTATGCTGAATAAATAAATCCTAAAGACGCATTGTATTTTGAACAAATATAATCAGCTGAAATACTAAAATCCATTTACTGCAGTGAGAACATTAGAAAATAGACTGTAGTAAAATAACTTCCAATTTTTTTTTTCAAATCAGCGAGATGTTTTTTATTCATTACATTCTTTAAAAAAAAAAATCCCATAAATAAAACCAATGTTTCTCGAACAAAGGACCGACCCCTGAAAATTATGTTGAAAATATATAAACAGAGTTGGGTGGTTGCATGTAGTCCCATGGTTGTGTCACAGACTCTATAGACTCTTTTTAAGTAAATGAGTATAGTAAAAAATATTTGTCACAAAAAGAAATTTAAATATGAAAAAAGGAAAAGAAAGAAATTTAGCAAACAGGGCATGCACAAACACAGGTGAATCATAAAGACAGACACTAGGTTACAGAATCACTACACTCGGACATGCATCTAGCCTAAGGATAGTGAGTTAGTAGTGTAGAAAGATAACCGTACTGGATCTATGAGAGTGCAGGGGTGAAGTCTCAGGCAAAGTGGCCCCGGTGAGATGTCTCCCAGCAGCCTCCACAGCTCCTCCTCTCAGCCATCCTACAACACACCCTTATCATGCGACCGCTGCCACCATTCTACTGTTAACCCCCATTCGCAAAACGCAATACAAAAATATTGAATCTTTTCCAAAAACAAAGACAATTTACATTTTACATTCTGTCGAATGAAGTCCCGGACTGAGTCGAAAAAACAACAAAAAATCAATTATTCTTCCAAATTTATTGAATCTCAATCTCATTTGGGGGGCAACGGCTTTACATAATATAAATGTCAAAATATTACAATTTTGATATATTAATTAACATGGCAGTTGAAAATTTTAGATTAATACATAAATATAAATATTCTTGGAAAAGAGACGCAATAAATTTGCAGCAATTGTGTTTTACAGAAAAAAATATATGATTTGTATTTGTCATGCTGAATCATAAGGATATTGAGTAACTATTTGATACCAAATTGATAATATCAAAGTAACTAAAAATTTATTACAATAAAATACACCACCAATAGATAGATCATTAGAATAATATGCTAGTGAGTTACAATAAAACAGTGATTAAAGGGAGCAAAGTACAGTTCGGAAGATACAAAAAAAATATTCAAATTACAAATTGCCACTATTATTTTTTTAAACTTATTTTGTTGTAGACAGTATAAAAATGTATTACATACATGATACATTACAAAAAAAATGCTCTTAAATATATACTTGCATTGTTTATATTTTGAATTTATTCAGAGGGCTTCTAATATTAAGAAATAATTATTGTTCAATGAATAAATCTGGAAACCTCTACATTTTTATGTCAATTACAAAACTAATTTATTAGGATAAGAATTTATTGAACATTGGCAAATTAAAAAGAAAACTATCAATTAAGGTGATTTATAAATATTTTTTACGGATTAGCAAATATCATATCACATAAGGATCATATACTTATTAACGTAATGTACATTTATTTAGTATATTTTGTGATATTGAAGCATAAATTCACTAAGTTCTTTATAAAAGAGACATGTTGAAAAAGTGTGTTAATATTTATTAGCATGGACATTATAATATTAAATATATATTTAAATAAACAGCTATCAAAGACTTGCTGTTATTTTACAGCACTTTTAGTGCAAGGGAAAAATAATATTGTAATAAATAATTTGAGGAAAATTGAAGAAACAAACAACTTAAGTATTATAACAAATTGTGGTGACCATTACTTGAGATAACTCGGGGTTCTGGCTTTTAATAACTGCGTTTCCAGAGATTTTTAAATATGTAATAATCAAAATTAAAAAATTACATTTCTAATATTTTGTTAGTTTATCTTACACAATTCTTTATTTTTAACATGGATTTAGTAAATATTGTAAGAGAAATATAGAAAATAAAAGAGAATACTTACATTTTGGGCAAACATATCAATTTGTTTAAAGTTAAATATACACAAAACTACTGTCTACTCAAATTACATTATTCAAACACACCACTCTTAAAGACGAAAAAACTGCAGTGTTGATTTGTAAAATAATATTTTTACAAAGGTTTAAAATTTGGCAAAAAGGGTATGTTATGTAATATAAATAATACAAATTCTACTAGTATAACTGGGTGAGATAGAATTTTAACTAATTTGTTATTTAGACTGAAACCTTTTGTATTTTTAAATACAATAAGTATAACATCCAATAACTACATTAAATTTTAATAATTCTGACCTATTTCAATCAAAGAATAATTTCCGAAATCAAGTGAGGGTTATCACCCTTACAGGGCACTGCAGATTAAACAAACACCTTGCTAGAATGAACCTTTCCGAAACTTCTAGATGAAGAAACACCTATACACATGATGCTTTACATCATAAAAGGAGCCTCATCCTCGGGGAACCACTGGTTAAACCTGAGGATGTTAAAGAGCTCGCCCCCTACCTAATAGCCTGATACTTTACGAATCTGGGCTTGAAGGGGGAGATTTAGCAAAACATAAACTCTCGCCTTCCACACAGTAGCCAGGCTCAGACCTGGGTTTGGAGGGCGAGAACTATTCACGGGGACCAGTCACAATACATCTTCACAGGTCGCAGTAACGAAGGAGCTTGCATAGCGCTGATCCCCCCCTCTAAGAATAGAATAATAAGAATATTTCAATCGAGTAATGTTATCCAGTTACGTAAGCTAATATTGTATAGAGATTACATTGGTGTCCAATACCCAGATGCAGGCAAGCTTGGTTCAAACTTGATTTAAGATTGATTATAAATTGATTGACAACAGATTTGACGAGACAAGTTTTCATCAAAATCATACGTCTTACTTACAGTGATGATTAACACATTGCAATATATATATTCAAATATGGAGAGAATGCATTTTTTATTTAAATACTAAACTATTATACTTCAAGACTTTTTTGCAAGACCAATTTTTTCACGGAGGCTGCTAAATCAAGTTAGTGCATGATAAATACTGCTTAATTCCAAACACCATTAAGGTTAGCAACACTGCTACAGTCATAAAAAGAGGACCAGAAGAGTTTAATATAAAAATTGTGTATATTATAACATGGATAATATTATCAATGATAATTCCGTTTGCAATGGTCTTTCATCGCAGATGAACATTGGATTTTCAAGTCAAGTAGACACTTCAATGGAAAATAATGTACTGGTTTTGGTAGAAAATAATACAGATATCTGGTTGGATAGTATTATTAATGATGATTCAGCTTATCTTTCATCATAGAGAAATATTTAGTTGGATACCTGAAACTGCAAATACAGTAAGAAAGTGGAAAAAGAACAAGCTGAAGAAAGATGTAAAGTAGTAAGCAGTGTGCATCCTTAAGTGACGACAAAATCATTGAAAATAAGAATGCGAAACCAACAGATTGTACAAAATGCCCTTGCAAATGCAATACTTCCTTCAATTATGAAAACAGAACAGCAATCAACAAAGAATATTGGTCAAATAAAAATGCTCAAAACTGATATGTCATGTTGTAACTATTTATGTTAGTTGCACTAAAAAATTGTATCCAAAGTAAAAGTGCTTCTTTTACTTTCAGAAACGTATGGGGAAGCACGACTTCATTTTTAAAAAGTTGATTTAAACTTTTAATTTAGACTCAGACGATGAAGTGAGAAAAAGAAATATAAAAAAACTTCCACTTTTGATACTTCAATCTCGATGCATGTCTGAGTCAAGTTTACATTGCTATCTGGGTATGTTTGTCGTAATACATCACAAACTAAAACAATTAGCTTATTATACTTGGTACTGCATTTACAGATGGAAAAGGAAAAAAGAGGACATGGGAGGAAGATAATTATTGCAGTTTGACAAGCAAAGTCTAGATTAGTTTTGAACACTTACCGACTGTGTTGTTAGGTGAGGGCGAGCAACAAAAGACACCTGACAGGAAGAGTAGGGAGCCCAAGAAAAACAGGAGTAACATGACAAGGGCATATCCATCCATCCCCAAGAGGGAGAACGGCTGGGGAACAGGAGGGACGGGTGGAGCCACGGGACACGATGACTCGCAGTCCAGACATGCGCATGCTGTTCGATTCTGGAACATAAACTTGCAATAAGCAAACCTGATAGAGGTATTTTTTTATGAAATTTTTGTTTGTAAAAAATGCTTAATGCTTTACTTGCAACATGTAACACCCAGAATTTGGATTAATTTGATTGCAGGTGAGGCATCACAGCAATCAATACATTCCTTCAGAGTTTCACTTCACAATTAAGAAACATTGATATTTAGCTTCTCTTTTACGGATACAAACATAAAGTAGAAATTCAACCTCAAATTTGATTGCCTTATTCAATGTAAAAGTACAAAAATCAATGTTTCAAACCATCATTATTGTTATTTCTCTCGAAAATTTTAGGGAAATTTTACAAGGGCTATTAGTAAGTTAATGAAGATATTGTTTTTAGTAATAAACTGGTAATGTTCATACTAGCTGCTGAAGAAAAAGTTAAAATATTTAGAAAAAATAAAACAGTGTGATTTTTCCAATACATTTTGATAATACATGGTGTGTCCGGAAAATAATGTCAATGAGTCGATTACAAAGAAGTTATTAAACTTTTCGTTACAACACACAAAAAAAATTTCAAAATAGGCTTCTCCTGCATCGATGCCTCGGCTCTAGCGATTTTTTCGGACATCGAATGCGCCACAGTAGGCCTCCTCCGGAATGCTCCTTAAGGCCGCGGTACAAGCAGATAGTCCCCTTGATAGTCTCGCTTTTTTTCCATGAGTCCTTTCAGGCGTGGAAAAAAAAAGAAGTCGGGGGAAGCCAGGTCCGGACTGTAGGGGGGCTGGGAATCATTGGAACCCCTGCTGTGACGAGGAAGGCGCTGTGGGCCGGCGCGTTTTTGTGATGCAACTTCTAGTCGTCTGCTATGTCTGGCCAGACGCATTGAATCCTGTGTTTCAGTCTTTTTAGCACTTTGATGTAAAATTTAGCTTTCATGGTTGTACCAGGTGGTACAAACTCGTGATGGACCAGTCCTTTGATATTAATTGTTCGTGCCAGATTTTAAAACCAGTTGACTACATTAAATATCTGGGAATAAACTCAATGTGCATAGTCTTGATTTTCGATCTGCTTAACCCGGCCTTCTTGGGGCAAGGTGACGCCGACCTTTTGCCGATCTGACAGAGCATCTTCTTTCAAGGCTGTCTTGATCCTTTGAACAGTTTCCGCGGCAGTATTGCCAAGTTTGACGCAAAAGTTAATCGACATCCTTTGTACAAGGTCCCACAGCTTCCGCGGAACTGAAACCCAGTGTTTGTTAGCTGACTTCCCCCACTACCATACCCAAACGGTCCGCGCGCGATCCGACGAACAATCGCGTCAAAAAAAAAACACTGACATTACTTTCCGGACACACCATGTTTTATTGTAACAATGTTTATTTACTAACAGTCATTTGATTGGTAAGGAATTATCAGGACTAGTGGAACTTACATTAACAGCGGCGCTACAAGGTAAGACAGGCAGGTCAGCCGGCGTAAAGTTTCCCACTGGGATATCAGAGCCTATGTAGGTAATCTGGAAAGGAACATAAGGGTTGTTCTCCGCATCTCCCATGTACTGGAACCACCTTTCTGCCGTACACCGGAATGCACCCCATGCTCCACACATCATGTCAAGTGCCAGCTGGCCTGTGGAAGGCACTTGGACCTAAAAATTAAATCAGAGTTAATTCATTTCACTCTATGTATTTCCTATTCAGAATTAATTAATTAATAAATAACACTCAAGGTGCCGGTCGATTATCTATTGCTAACGCGTTCGCAAAACTTACACAAACGCATTTAAAATCTACAGGATGTTGATTTTAAAAAGGTTATATTAAATTTGAACCAAATCTTTTTTGAAAATCTCTGTTGGATAGAGGGTTGTGTATGCACAACTCAACTCAAACACAATTCATATGTGGAAAAAAAACAATGGCTTAAGAAAATGTAAGATGTATATCAATTTATTTTTACACAAGTAAATTCTTTATTTAATGTTTTGTGTTCATAATAAAAACTAATACAGTGTAATTAAAATGCATACTGCATGTTATATTGGAAAAAATATACACACTTATAGATACCTAAACAATAAATCCGCCGTACTAACCTAACACTTAAAGGCCGTTTACATGTAGACAATACAATAGATATGACAATATTGTCATGTCCCAGCTCCGTGATCAGCCTCGACCGCACAGGCCAACGCTAGGACAATACAAAAATTTGGCCGCAGTTCACACGTGAGCGCTGCGAAAATGAATACACGACGGGGTTTTTAACGAGCGAATTCAAGTTGAAGAAACATTGCTTTTTACTAATTAGTCCTTCCAAGAACTATGGACACAAAATTCTTAAAAACAGTTTTTTTTTATAGACAATTACTCTGGAATGCAAAATTGTGTAGATATTGAAGATTGTTTTAAGTACATAAATTAATAATTGGATTTATTGTTTAACAATAAGTGTGCACATTTTCATTTTCTCCAATTTAAATTGTATTTCATTTTTAATTACACTGCATTCATTATTATTATAATGAACACAACATATTAAATAAAAAATGTACTTGTTTAAAAATAAATACATATATGACATTTTCTTATCTAGTACCGAACTGATTTTTTTTATATACACACAATCCAGAAGAGATTTTTTTTTAAAACATAGCACATTTGACTAAAATTTAATAGTAAGGTTATTTAAATCAACTTTATGTACATCAAACGTGTGTTCGTATAACTTTTGCTAACATACTAGCATATAATCGACCTATACATGATTAGATTAAATAAGAAAATATGTTTATAAACCAGTGTTTTTAACTCATACGCTGAATATATATTACTATGTTTTTAATATTAAAAATCACAGCGAAATACAGACTAACGCGGGAGCATCCTGTGTGTACTTTATTACCATATCATTAGCAAAGCAATAGTTGCCTCTGTCGCGCTTGTAAGCGCACCTGAACGCGAGAGAGACAAAATTATGTTCATAATGCATATGCTGTGCGATGTCATATCATGCGCTTATTCACAGATACTACACAAGCGCAATGTGTAAATGTATTGTTCGCTCCAGCTCTCCCTAACAGAGCAGTAGAATTGTTAATATGATGAAACAAAACTAAATAATTATTTATTGTGCATGTACCTGTTTGCAGGAATCAAAAGTTCCATTCAAATATGTCTGGGCCAGATAAACATCGAGAGATGTTACAACTTCACCTGAAATAATAAAATAAATATTAATACAAGGAATAAGGTAAGTCCGGGGAAGATGCCCAATTTTGACTTTGCTTGATATCTGTTGTTTCAATATTATTCTTCCACAAAATAAAAGATAGCAGCGTTTTAAAAAAAGCCCTATATTCTAGTAATATTAATGTTTTTATTAAGAATCTTAAAAAATAATTATTAAAAAAACAAACAGTAAAAAAATAATTTGATGACATCTTCCCCCACTTTGTTGGGAGAAGATGCCATAAGGAAAAAGAATTAAGATTTGAAACACAGATCACAAATAGCCGGACTTGATGTGCATGTTTCGTGCAGCCATTCTTTGCATAGTGCCATCCATGTCCAGTCAACTTTCAGCCAAATTTTTGTCATCATAATTTCCATTACAAATGAGACCGATGATGTCATCTGCTGTGTCACTTACGAGAGACTTATTTTTGATATGGTAGAATCCGAATTGGTGGATATCGTTATATTTTTGAGATTTTCTTGGCACATTTTTAAAAACACTTTTCTGTTTATTTTATTCTCCTTCAGTATTCTTTTTCTAATTTTTATGTATGCAGTTTTCTTATTTTTAGCCTCCAATTTTTCATCTAGCAATTTTCTAGTGATGTTAATATTGATGCATGCTGTTTTCTAGATAATGGTTTTATTGGTTTGACTATATCGGGAATAAGATATATATTTTTTAATGAGACTTAAGATGTTGAAGCTTGAACTGGTGAGGAAGTTTGGTCTCTATCTTTTGAATGTTAAAAAATCTGAAGTGATAAGGAAACATGCTCCCTTTCTTTTAAATGTTCAGGTGAATTTCTTGATAAACAATTACCTGTGATAACGAAGATGGATTCGGGTATTACTTTCGGGTCAAACGGAAACATGCTTTAATAGAAAATATATCGAAAAAAATAATTATAAAAATAATAGTGTTTTTGGCATCCTACCCCAAAAGCAGGGGAAGTTGCTAAAAACATTTATAAAATCGTTCAAATGTGTGCCATTAAAAAAAATTATACACAACTGAAAATGCATGAAAAAAAATTAACGTGTTTCTAATTATTTATGTACATTAAAGAATCGTTTAAAATATATTTCACCCAAAAAAATGGTTACTCACAATTTTTTTTACTATAATTTAAAAAAAATAACACTGGACTGCTTCTTTTATTGACACATTCTATCCGTTACTGCTGAACAATGTATAAAAAGGCCACTACAGAAAAAACTATTGATAAATAAACAAGCTTTGGCGACTTCTAGAAAAAATGATACATAGTTTTGATTCACATTAAAAATTTGCAACAAATAGAATCCTATTTTCACCAGGAAGAAAGTAACAGTATTAGTGATCTGTAGATCAGCATTATTTTAATGTAACGTGAGTAATGTGTGTTTAAAATATATACAGTAAAACTTCGTTTTTACGTTCCTCAATTTTACGTTTTCCTGCGCTTAACGCCGAAATGTTTAGGTCCCATTTTTTTTCCATACATTCTCATTCAAATATCCCCAATTAAAGTTTTTTAAGTATTTCATAACCCCAGTTTTACGTTGAAAAATTTTAGAAGCTCATTCGATCCGTCAAAAGACGCCGAGCTGCGTGCAGCTGCGTTTGCCCAAAATGGTGAATAAATCAAGGTAAATAAAAAAATGCGTAAATTGCTGTCTCAAACTGAATTCAGAGTAGGTTCAGTGTAATTGACCATTTTGTTTAAGTGTCTAATTTTGACCCTTTACCTATAGTCCTTAAAATATAGCTTGATTAGAATGACAGCTGTCAAACTAATTTCATTTGTGATGGGAAATTACTGATCACTGATCAAATCAATTTTATCAGTTATTTCATGTTATTTCATCATGAAACTCTGTTGTCGAAAATTGATATAAAAAACGCAAAAACAAACCTACTATAGTGTGTTTAACACAATTATTCACCAAAAAATGAGACATTTATACTTTTTTCACAAACAACAAATTAATTATTTTTTTATTCGATCAATTTACATTGATCAATTTGTCCCATCTAACGTTTTTGCAAAATGATGTAACCTTGTAAAAACGTTGTTATTAATTAGGTTTATTTTAGTTTTCTTTTAGTTTTAAAGCTTATTTTATTTATTAATGTTGATTTATGTTTGAAGCATTGTATTAAAAAAAATAATTAACACGCCAGATACAAATGATTTTTCGTGTGTCAATATAAATAACTCGTTTGACGTTACTACAAAGTTATGTAGTCACCCTTTCTGACAACTGTCATTCTAATCATGTTACATTTTAAGGACTATAATTGCGAATAGAATAAAGTATGTACATCAATAAATTACGATGCAGAAAGTTTAAAAATTTGGCAATAGAAATATTATTTGAAGTTATAAACATAATTGTTTTTTTTTTTTTTTTCATATTTATGTTCAATATATGTTAAAGGCAATTTATGCCGTTTATGTAAAATAAATAAATAAATAATTCAGAAAGAAGATAGTTTTAAGAGTTATCACAAAAGTGTTTAACAATTTTGCCGCGGTGTAAATGACAGTGGAAATTTTTTTTTTAAACAAACAAAAAAAACAAAAATACTCGACACTGGCCAGAACACCAGAGTTGAGATGTGAAAAGGCCATGAAAAAACGAAGAAGAAGAAGACAAATGAAATTCTGTGGTGCCATACTAAAAAAAGTGATACTATATAAATTTCCCAATATTTAGGGAAAAAATCATTGTATGCATTTTATGAAAATCGAATTTTTATTTTCGTGTTTTTAAGGTTAAGTACCTACATAAAATTATTTAAACATGTTTTTTTTATTCAATTATAAAAAACACATCGTAGTGTTGATTGAAAAAATACAAAATATTTTTAATGAAATCATAGGTAAATATGAATGATCCCAAATTATGACAGTTTTTACAATTTTTCTGCAGTTTTTCATTTCCTCACTTTAGTGTTTTCCTCAGTTTTACACTTTTTTTGTTGCTCCCTTGAAAAACGTAAAACAGGGGTTTGACTGTATATATAAAACTGTGGACTGACTAAACCGTCAATAATGAATTCCGTTTATAATAAGGAATAAATTACGGACAAAAGTTAACAAATAAAAATACATTGATAAATTGAAACCTACCCTTGGTGGTATTTTTGGTCTCCACAACTTTGATGAAATTTGATTGCACTGGGGAACAGGTGAGAGCACATAAGTGATGGGCAAAGTTGTTCATGCAGGTGGGACATCGCTTGAGGAAGTTAGCAGCAATCTTGATACTACTTGCTAAGTTCACCAGTTGGCGAAAGCTGCAACAGGTGCGTACTCCTTCCCCATGGTCTACCACCAGCTCTGGACACCATTCTTGCAAGATTTTCTGAAAAGGTACCCTTCATTAAATATTTTGTATGTGTTTTTTACATTATTGTCGACATCGACTTGTACATTTTTGTAAAATATTGACAAATAATGCGGCAAAAAAATTTGCAGCGTGGATATATCTAAAATATTTGTAAGTCTTATTATTTAATTAATAAAGGGATATTTTATTAAATAATTGTTTTTTTCAATAATCCAATCCCCCCGTAACAAATAAAAACTCCTCGTATTTCCAAAAGTACAACTGAGTAAATCTTATATCTAAATGATCAAGATACACTGCAATTGATGTAACAATGCATTGCCCTATGCACCATAAGGTGCGGAAAGGGAATGATGATGATGAATCTTATAAAATCATGGAAAATAAGGGGAAAAAAACTCGACAATAGCAATAATACCTATTTTAGCACTAGCGCTGTGGCCAAGCTACTTCAAAAACAAGTTCTACTCTACTTTTAAAATTTTTTATTTACATAAGTACTAATCACTCATAAATATTGACTAGTCAAATTTTATAAAACCCGTGTGTATTAAAATCAAATAACTACATGAATCTTTTTTAATATTTTCAGTGAATTATTTTGTAGTAGTAGTGCCATCTTTCAGTTTAGGGTGGTGCATCATACCATGTTGCATGAAGAAACCATTGGTGGTTTCATGATTAGGATACTCAAATTCTACCATGGCCTGGCAACAGCCATAACCTATATCTTGAAACGTAATTATCAAGACTGAAAATTATGAATCTATGTTGGATACCAAGAAAAAATATGAGCTTGTCATGATCGTAGAGAACAAGGAAGCATGTGATTTTCTTCAACTTTACACAAGCGGTTTAAATTTTTTTTGACACTTTATGTCATAACTCGATAAGTACAAAAGTATACTTTTTAATACTTAGGTTATTTATAAATATTTTTTTCAAACCTGACTTTTTATAACCTTTCCAAGATCAAATATAAAAGTCAACGTAGCATTTTTCGCACATCCGTCGTTCTACTCTAGTTAAACCATAGGTGAACAGTGTTGTTTGATGCAATTAAAAAAAAATCTATTTGTGCAATAATTAAACCAAAAGAGTACCTGGCAATTTTTTTAAACAACTTATTTTATTTACACAGGTAAAACATTATTACAAAATTGTTTAAGAAAATAATTTTTATAAAAAAACAATATGATGTTACATATAAGTGCACTTTACATAACCCTTTACCTTTTTTATCCAATATGTAATTATTTTTAAATAAAAAAATACCAATACCCAGTCATCTGCGTTAACCTTTAACATACCGTGTGAAAAAACTCCCTTGAGTCACTGTGTGGTAACCTGAGGTTACCTTAGATTATTTCAGGTTGGGAAATGATAGCCTGATAATCACTGTCTCTTTTCATCTTATATATTTATCTTGTAAAATCAATGCTCTCGGGGAAAAACCTACATTGGTTATTGTAAAGTAACTAAATTATAATTGCGTATGATTGGTTGAGACCTTAAATCATGGTTTTTGCAACAAAAAAAACTCTGCGGTAACAGAAGAAAATCTTCTAATTTGGAAATTTAAAATACCCAAATCATGCTATTTTGTAATTTGACGAATAGAAGTTTGTTTAATAGAAGTCTAAAATTTTATATATAAGCTATTTACGAAAAAAATATGAACTATTGCATAAGTAATATCCAAAAACTATGAATCACACATTTTTAAAAATGCTACATTAAAAATTTTTTTACTGTAGGTAAAATTTTATTTACATTTTTTAAAAGGGAATATAATTACAATAAAAAAACAGTAAATCATACATGTATATACCTTACTCAATTTCATCAAAGAATTCAATTACCTCCATCAAAAGACAAATTATTCAAGCTTTGATATGTCGTTGACATCTGACATTATCAATCATATGTATTATATTCAATTGGCCAATTAAGTTGTACAGTTGTGAGACAATCGGAATTGGAACCAGACAAAATGTATTCTCATGTTACTTAAATTGGTATTTTATGAGAGTGGGGATAAAAAAGCTATGAGACCCGCACACTGCACTTCTGCCGACCTAAGCATAACCATCGCCTTGGACATTTTTGTAGAAAATGAGTTATGAGTATTTTCTGAATTGGCAAATTATCATTATATTTTTATTTAGCACTAGCTCTTACCCGTGGCTTCGCTCGCATGGCATTGGGGAGAAATTAGATAAGTAGTTAATTTGTTTTGTCGTTTATCAATAAGAATTTTGCCAATGAATTGAATTTTGGGTGATTTAGTTGAGCTTTTTAATAAGTTGTTACTTAAGGAACAATTTGGTACTTACGGTGCTTTTAATTAGTAGCATATAAAAATCATTATTCTATGTGTACAAGTCATAACAATCGCATTTGCTAGACACAAATATCGCAAGTGCGGGTCCTAGATATGAACAATGTCATTGCTGCACGTACGCTGGATATTAGTAAATTAAAATGAATGAATTTCTTATTTACAAGTCAATATTACTTTATATGCTTTTTTTATTATTTAATATCTAAAAAAAAAAATTATTTAAGATACTATAAGAAAATACGATATTTAGAATATTTCAGTAATTTTGGTCAAGATAGCACAAAAACAAAAAAAACTTTGAACGCATTTATCTCGAAATCTCCTTTTATGCAAGCGTGTTGGTTATGCTTGGGGTGGCAGAGTTTTAGATGATAAAATTTCAATTACGATAAAAGGATACAATGAGAACAGCGATACCAAGTAATTGTTAAATTATTTAAATAGTAAGAAAAAAACTTACTATTCCTTCTTCTGGGATAACCTTTGGTGGACCATCGTAGACACAATTTTTGACTTTTCCATTTTCATTAACACATTCATCATACCAAACGCAGTGGCCTTCTGCAGCAGACGTCTGCAATAAACAGAGGTTACATGTTAGTTTCTATGTCTAAGTACTTACTAAAACTTAATACAACATATACTTAGAACTATCATATAAATATAATCAAAGAAAACACTGCATCAATATTATAGAGAGTAGATGAGAGAAATAAGAAACGGTAAAATGTATCCACACACATGAATTTTCATTCATGTGAAATCATAGATTTTCATCTATGATTTCATTGCCAAATTGCAAAAATTAAAAGTATTATTGTAGTATCATGGATGTTAGTTTTTACAAGTATGGATAGTTGTTTGTAGTGTATTAATGTTATGGAGAGTTAATTCTGAATGGAACATTTCCAAAGGAATGCTTTGATTGCACATACAAGATACACGAACCAATATACCAGGAATTCAATTCAGGCACAAAAGTTTTTTATATTCTGATAAGGACTGATGTCAAGATTCATTTAAGTAATAATCATAAAAAAACTGACAACTTTCCACCCATAATGTAGCTTGTGAGAATGTACCAATAACTAATTTTGTATTCTGCATAAGTTTTATTATTTTAATATTTCAATATCTCAATATTTCAGTTTCCCTATTTATATTTCACTATTTTGTCAGTCAGCATGCATTACCGTCAATCTACTAAAACATCTTATTCCAGGAGACAAAAAACGGTTTTTAAAATCAAATCTAACACTTTAATTACATTTTTATAATCAATTACACTTATTCTTCTTTCAAGATTGGTGTATTTTTCACAAGAGCAGAAGTTTTATAATTCAAATGTACATATTTTTAAAAATTAATTAAACAACTTAAGGATATTTTTTTAATGTTTTTTTGAAAAGAGTCTTGCATAAAATAAAAATTATTATTTTACAACAATAAATAAATTCTTTCAGGGAAATAAAAGTTAAACAATATTTAAATAAAAAAAAATTTGACATACAAAAATAATTAAAGATACGGCAGATTATTAAAAAATGTATGGGAATCCATGAGGCTACATTGAATTTATTTCTTGCAAGTAATTGTATTTAATATTAGGAATAGGAAGAGGATCAAGGTGTTGTTGAGGCTTGTAATTACCAGTTGGCAAACTGTGACTTTTTTATAGGTAAGCTACAAAAAAAATATTAATAAAATTGTACCCACATAAAAACATAAATAACTATGATTCTCCATGATTTTGTGGGATGCAACATCATCTCAGCTGTTGATATAGGGAATATTTGTTTTTAAAGAAAACAATTACCAATATTCTAACAATTTAAACTCAAATTTCGAGATATATTTATTTGCCTGTATTTTCCACTATTTAATTACAACACTCAAGCCAGAGTTCCTTTTAATGCAACAATGATATTCAGTATATATTATTCCTATTAAGATTGCAAGAAAAATGACTGAAACACTGAGCACCGCCACAATCCGTCTGGTTCCTTCTAGAAATGCATAATGCAAAAAATTACCACTTAATGGTGGCAAATGCAGCATGTACCGCCAGATGACAGCACGCGTGTGCTTAAGAACACGATATGTAGCTTCCGAAAAGGCAAAATGTTTAGAAAATCATATTTTAATGAGTAAAGTTTAACAAAAATAATTTTCGTTTCTTTTCGGGTTAATTATTATAGGTACTTCTATATTTTTTAATGGCAGTTAATTATTTGACCAATATATTTAAAGATGCCGCATTCTTCATTAACACGGGCGGATGAATGAACTGGTGGTCATATGTCAACCGTATTCTATTAAAGGAAAATAGTCATTAAGAAATAATGTTCGAAATACTATTTTCCAAATAGAGAATTTTCTAATAATATTTGAAACTTGCAAGGTAATTCCAGTGCAAAATAATTGCAATCAGGGTTAAAATCACAGTGCATATTTTTGTGTGGAGTAATTAACTCATGGCTGGGCGCCAGGCCCGCTTTATCGATATTTAAATTTATTTTTACAAGAGAATACAAACAGTGGCGGTAGTTAATAATAAACAGCAGTTATTTTATTTATTTTTCTTTAATGTAGTTATTATAAAACATTATTATCAATAGTCAAATATAATGATAAGCTGTGCATAATCGCTTGTATGGATGATTCGCCCTGGTAATTACTGGGAAATGGATAATGGTAATTAGGTCATCTTGGTAAATCAAAATATTCGTCATCAAAAGATTGTATTATTCCATCGGTATTACATCATAGTATCTGAGAGGACGGACATCAATAACAACATGAGCGCCTGCTACTCTCTCAGGACCAGGCTGTATGAAATTGTAATAATTTCTTACAAACGCGTCATTTAAATGATAAGGAAATGATTTTTTACGAGCTTCTATAGCGACTGATGGAAACAGATTTGGGAGGTAAATATGCCTATTCTTGAACTTCCTCTCAATAGAAGCATGAATAGAGTCACACTCCATTTGTGTATGACCTTTCTCCAAATATTTTTGCTAAATGGTAACTTTTTCATCCATGGCTATTTTTAGAAACACGTTTGATAAATAGGTGCGAAGGTTTTCACAGTCATTTATCAATATGTTTCTTTTTTGTTCAGTAAACTCAGTTTACCCTGAAGATGGCTCTTGTAATGGTAGCCGAAACGTCAGAACAAATCCAACACACACGGTATCACCCAAAAAGAAACATATTGACGTTTGATAAAAATTAATTGCGATTTTGATAAGTAGGCTTTTTGTTTTCTTTTAATACAGAAAGTATAACTTAGAAGTAGATTAACAGGGGTAATGCGATGCCAACTTTAGCATCAAGTTTCATCTTTTGTTTTGATAAGTTGTGGAGACAGGTGATGTTAAAGCTTCGGTCAAATTGCATACCATGAGCTCATACTTTTTTCTGTCCAATCTTTGGATACAAGCGTACTCTAAGAGAAATTGTTGCACTCTTTTCCTTCCTTCCTTATATTTTAAGTGTATAAAACGGGGAAATATTTTTACTTAAACCATTTAAACCAGCCAATAAATGCCTAGACTTCCATGTTCCCTTCTCAAAAATGTTTTCCCTATCTGTTGCAACAAATTTAGATCTGAATAACTCCCTAGGGGGGAAATCCAGCCTGTCTGCAAGCATTTGGACATACTCAACACATTGTTGAAGTATTCTTTCGTTTATGTCTACAGGACAAAATTTAAGTCTCAGTGTCACAATTATTCAGAATGAACTTGTACATAAATATAGATTTAATATAGAAATTAAAATTTAAAAAAACTGATTTGTCATTCATTCTTTAGATGACATAAAATGTGAGTATAATTATTATATTTTCACTATCTGTATTGCGTAAAATGATTTATATACGCGAGTAACACTTTAGCCAAGGTGTAATAATTAAAGATATTTCAAAGTACCTAGGCATATCCATAATAAATATTGCGTGTCTGATCGGTACTGAAATGTAATATTATATTATAAGTATCCAAAGGTTAAATGTTTAAATTGGGTAAGGTACCATTAAAAAAATACAACACCTGTGCTGTTATCTGAATACTTAATATGTTTACAGCAACTTGTTTGTTCAATTAGAACCTTGACGTACATAAAAATAATGTATAAGTAATTTGTGCAAGTGTGTCAATTTTCAATATCTAGTGTAGCGTTTTATTAAGCTAACAATCTTTGCAAGAATTGAAACCGATATTACTAATTTCATAATTAGTTACCGTTTAAAGTGACATTCGTACAATGGATGATTAATTTCGAGGGAAATCGAGATTACAATATTATTAACAAGGGTGGGTAGGATAGAATTCCAAGAACGCGTATTAATCGATTGCACAAAGAACATGTTAGATGGGATATAAAGTAACATACCTTGAATGTGATGCAAGAATAAAATAATAATATGAAGCATATTCGCAGCACAGAAACACTCAACCTTGGACATGTTATGTCGGAATTATGGTGAACCATTTTCTTAGCGGGTGACTCTAGCACTTCGAGTCGCAATTCGCCTGCTACTATTAAACTGCATCAAAATTAATTGTGTATCAGAAAACCATTTCGACGGCGAAATAAATAAAATTATAAGCTACTTAAACTAATCAATAAAACCGAAAAAGCTAAACAATTATCTCATTAGACACAACGACGCAAGGAGGGACAAAATGTCTATTGATGAATCATGAAAACGAATCAACTACTAAATACTGAATCACAAACACACGACCAACATTGACCAATCACATTACTTTCTTAACAACTTTACACAACACAATCACATCACACATACACTAACACACAGAGAAAACACGATAAAACCATAGACAAATGATATATTCGTATGTATTATATTTAGTTAAAACCACGGCTGTGGCCAGCGCCTGAGAAACAGGGATTGCGCACCTAAATGTAAGTGCGACATCTATCGTAATAGTTTGATGACGTACTTTCTAAAAAAGTTAGAGAAACATAATATTCATGAAATTTATTTATATGGCTTTTTTATCGAATTTACGTCATGCGCAGATTCGAAATATTTTCTGTGGAAAAAAATATTAAAAGACTCTCCCTTTTTTATACCCCGGTCATTTCTATTTTACCGGTGTCCATGGTTTAGAATTGGTTCGTCATAATCAGCATTGCTAACCCTACCGATTTTTCGGTAGATCTACCGATTTTAAGAGCAATATTCAGATCTTCGAAATTCGATTAAAATTCTAAATTTTTAATCATTCCCTCTGAATAAAATTACACTAGGTATGTAAATAGTTTTATCCATGAAATTTTGAACAATGGTCAATTTTTTTGACAAAATTATAGCCCTTCACGCTTCACGGTTTTTAGGGAATAACTGTGAATGGGGTTATACCTTATACCTTAGAATAATAATGCGCTAAGTTACTCGCATTATTACTCTGAGGGTTATACCGACTACAAAAAAGATTTTTTGGGCCAAATTCAACATGCATTTCTTAATGTTCAAAATTTTAAGTTGATACAGAGTGTACAACAATTTTCTAACTTTTTATCCCGTCCAAATGTAGTCCTTCGGAAACTCTCTAAAATAGGCTTATGTTTCAGCTATAAGTTCCTCATTTGAATAAAATCGTTTACTGGTGAGGTAGTGAGAGCCATATTTTCGGGTTTGGAAACAGGTAGAAGTTGCTGGGGGCCAGGTCTGGCGAACACGGTGGGTGAGGAACCTGTTCAACCCGTCTTCACGGGTTTTAGAATAAAGTGCAACGAAAATTTCTACGAGGACTTTCTTAAAAAAATATATAAAGAATATTGGGCAGTTTGCGATTTCAATAAAAGAGTCGTTTATATTTCTAATACAATGGAAGTCACGGTTAAAAAAATAATTTGCATTAGACAGAACTATCCAGATAAGCAAAGGATTCTTATTAAAAACATTATGTGAAAGCCATATTTTTTTTGAGCATGTTTTAAAGAAAAAGCAAGGCCAGTACTTCGATCGTATTTATCCAGGAAGATGCTGGAGCGAAAAATATCCCAGCCAATAAATATAGTGAAGAAAACAAGCAGATAGCTAAAAAATATATACTCTAAATCCCATCATATGAGAGTCATTACTCAAGAGGGGACTCTGAAATTATTAGCTGTGACCTATACAAAGGTATCAACATCAACGAATGGTGGGAATAATCTAATTAAAATAATCAAAATATTCGATTATCAAAAAGATCGAGACATTTGGAAATGCTTACAATCAATCGAGTTCACTCGTACTAATCGGAAAAATAATCGAGATATCTCGAGTGAATTTATTCGAAATGGTTTTCCGAGATAATCGAGATATGAATTCGGACTTGAGATTTCGAGACAATCGAAATATGATTTCGGACTTGACATTTCGAGACAATCGAAATATGATTTCGGACTTGAGATTTCGAGACACTCGAGATATGAATTCGGACATGACATTTCAAAAGCAATGGTAATTCATTTTAATGATTTTTCGGGAGTGTTCATTGGTGTTCAATAAAATTCAAGTATGTAATGTTTAATAAATTGTTGCTACGGGCTCATGTTTATAATATAAAAGGACTAACCCGAGCTGGTTAAAATGTGGGTAAACATTCACAACTTTTAACATTTTTGTGTGTCGTATTATCAGCGCTATGATTTTGATTTTATTTTGAAATTACTCTGCGTGTGACGTATTAAGTTGACGTCTGTTAATTTGTTTCCCGGAAATAGGATAACTTTCATCATTCCCTTTCCGCACCTAATGGTGCATAGGACACTGCATTGGTAAACCAATCGCAGCGTATCTTGATCATTTTGTGTTACATGAAGGTAAGATGATCAGTCTTACGCTTCAGATACCAGTCCAGGGACTATGAAATATTTTAGTATGAAACACCCTTTAAATAAATATTTCAAATCAACCATGTCGGGAATCGAATACGAGACATCTTGCATGGTAGGCAAACGCGCTGACCACTACACCACGGGGCCGACATATAACTATCACATCGTTATATTATTGGTTGGTTTGGAACTAGTGACGTCATTCAAACTAGTTCGTTTTTATTAAAATAATTTTTTCATACATTTTCAAGAAATTTACAATTTATTGCTATAATTTTTAGTCTTGCATGTCTCGAATGCATGTATTTCAATTATTCCCATTTGTTTATTCTTGCAGACTTTTCATACCATAAACTTATCTTTTAAACGGCCTAATAAGGATACATGCCAAAAATGTGACAAATTCAATATTTATATAAAAAATGCAACTCAAGAAGAAGAAATAAATAAAAATTGAGATGAAGTTAAAACAGCATCATGTCGAAGCCGACTATGCATGTTTATAAAAAATAAACAAGATAAAGAGTATAGCTTACAAGATCCTTCTTGCAAAACGGTATCATTTATATGCAGCAATGTATGCCCACTCCAGTTGTTGCAAGTTCCCTGGTATTTTATAAAAGACAGCTATGGACGTTTCATTTTACGATTCATGATTGCGATAAAAGCCAGGGATATTATTACATATGGCGTGAGGCTCTTGCAAACAGGGGAGCTAATGATATTGCAACATGCTTATTTAAATATTTAACAACCATCGATGATAGCATTAAGCACATTGTCATGTATTCCGATAGCTGTGCAGGTCAGAACAAGAATAGCCATGTGGCTGTAATGTGCATGATTGTTAAGTAAATAACAGCATTTATCGATACTATTCCTGGCCGATTACCTTTCGTTCCCATCCTTCCTTTGACCCATCCTTATGGTACCTACCTAACATCAAGATAGAAGATATTAAAAATTAGAAGATTCGGATTTAGAACAAGAACAAAACAACATTTTTTGACTTGACATAAAATCGGAAAAAAAGTGATTGGAATTGTCGCGCGTCGTGGAAAACATTGTTATATTCTATAGTTCAATTTGTGATCCAGTGCCAGAAATTGAAGAACATTCAGACCATATTAAAGGTAGGTATCCATTCCATATTCCTATCTTTTCTCAAATATTTCCTAATAACAAAATTGAACGAAATTCGATTTTCATTTACAGTCCGCCTTTTCGTTAACAATGATAGCACTGAAATATTCTGCCAATTTGCAAATTATCAACCATAAATTTTTGGTCCCTAGTCATACACATATGGAGTGCAATAGCGACCAGAGTTTGATGGAAACGAAGAAAAAAATATATGATGGGACTATCGAGCACCCACATGAATGGACAAAATTAATTTGTGATCCCGTGAAGAAAAATCCGTTTAAGGTTACGGAAATGACACGCACAGATTTTTTTAACTACTCATATCTATTAAAAGGGCCATTGCGACTCGAAAAAATAAATACTGGATAAGGAAATAAATTTGTCTGGGAAGACGTGAAGTGGCTGCGATTCAACAAGAATGAACCGGAGATTATTGAGTTTAAGAAAACTCTCAATAAGACAACTAAAAAAAAACATATTTACGTCGAGGTAAGACTCTAGATTTGACAATCAAGCAAACATACACAAGACCAGCACAGATTACTAAGGAAAAGAAAAAAGATTTGATGGACCTACTACCATCCTCATATTACAGGGAATTCTATAAAACACTTAAAACATCTGAAACAGTAGGATATATTTGACCCGATACATCGTGAATCACAGTCAATTTTACTACCTCGAATTAATTGAAGTATTAAAAATTAATGTTGTATTTTATTGCAAATATTTTTTGTATTTGAGTGAATAAAAATAATGAATCTATTATGTGCATAGTAAGGTAAGTCCAGTAAATGAGTCATATTTTGTGCAAATTCAGATTAGTCCATCTCCTTTTTTTTTAATCGTCAAAAAGGTTATGAAATATATTAATAAGTCAGCATGTTAGACACACAATCAAAAGTCCATAAGATAAATCGTTATTTATTGCTAATGAACGAACATAATTATAACTATACGAATGTCAGAAAATTTAAAAAATATGTTTTTGCTATATCTCGAAGAGTCAATTTTTGACTTAACTGTATTCACACCCCGGCCCGGGAATTCTTAATGTAGGTACATAATAAAAACAATTGTTAATTGAACATAAACTGATAATTAAGAAAATGAATAACAATTTAGATAAAACAGTTGAAAAATGAACCTCTATTTTCATAAAATAAATAATTTTTGTATATTTTTTGATAAAATACGTAGACAGAGAAAACAAACTAGAAACAGAAACACTCAGGTTAAAAAAAAATAAGGTTAAACATTTTTATATTTATTAATTTATTTATTATTACATAATTATTTTTCCCCCAATTCGAAATTTTTAAAAAATAACAAAAATACTGGATAATGTCCTTTGTTGAGTAAGGATGTGGACATTGGGAAAAAAAAGCACGAATTTTTATAGTACATGTGAAAAAAATATGTAATTATGTACCAATTGAAGAGTTAAAGGAAATCAAATCCTGAACTTGTCAGACTTGGACATAATAAAAATATTCATTCTTGAATATTTCTTGTTTACACAACTGAATTAAAAAATATGTTTATGCTATCATGTTTTTATTTTAATGCTGAGAATATTTACGGTCAACCTATGTATAAGAAAAACTTTCGATTAAAAAAAATGTTGACCCAGTTGGGAATTTTAAAATAAAAATTAATAATTATGGATATATAGTTTTTTATAAATAGATTTAATAATATCTTAGTAAAATTAATTTGGAAAGCTCAATCATCTGAATCTGTAATGGCTTTCTTTTCGTTCAATTCTTGTTATTTTTTAAGGTTTATTTTAATGTAGATTAAAATAACTACATGTTAAAATATTAACTAAATAAAAATACTGAAACAAAACGCTAAAACTTGATTGCAGAGGAATAGGAAAGTCATAATGTACCTCACATACAATCGGTTTGTGGTTCAATGTAAGAATTTTTACTAGATTTTTTTGAGTATTTACTCAATAAGAATAACATGCAGATTCTTGCTGCAGAATTTGACGAAAGGATAAAATTTACGTACAAAAATATTTTCACATAACTTGATGAATGCCAAATACAACCTTTTTTAAATATCTCATGGGAATGATCACAAATTAGTTCAAAGACTATACTAATGAATAGGTAACATCTGACAAATGAAACATTAATTAAGATGTAAATATGTACGAAAATGTATGATAATACAATCAACCATCTAGTAGGAGCAACAATATCCACCACACAGCTCCGATTATATTATTAGCAGAAATCATTTTGTAACCTCTAAATTCACTACATAATTTATTACCGAGACAGCGATTGTATTATCATACCATTTCTGATCATACAAAAAACAGTTTTTCAAACAGCAATCTTACATGAATACCAAGCATTAGAAAATAATAAATGTTTAATGACACCAGCCTAGAAGGTTGAGTGTTTTGGATAGGTATTGAAATGTTCTATGATTCTTCTTACTTTTCATCCCATCTAACAGTCTATAGGGCACTGCATTAATACACAAATAGTGTGTAACGATTATTTATTATTTGAAGGCAAGATGATCAGTCTTTTTTTTTAAAGTACTTCCTCCACATAACCCAAACCGTTTTAAAGACCATTAGTTTCTAAATTTATTTCAACAGAGAGGAAAAACATTTTTGAGAAGGGAACATGGAAGTCTAGGCATTTACAGGGCTTATGACCTGTCATTGGCTGATTTAAGTGGCCACTTTACACACTGTGTAATATTCACCATTCTGACCATGTTCGAACATCCACATTTCTATTATGAAGTATAAGAGCTGAAACCTTTATCACGTGGGTGAGATTCATCCGGCTGAACCAAATCACCTACTAGGCAACGCCTGAAAACAATTTTCCAATTTTTATACTTCTTCTTTTAACAGGTAGTTAATTCAAAAATCTTTGAGTATGTCCAAATGCTGGCAGAAGTCTAGCCAGTCTGCGAGCATTTGGACATACTCAAACATTGTTGGACCACCGAAAAAGCAATGTTTTTTTGTCAGTAAACAAGTCACTTTTAAAATTTAATATATTGCGATTTTAAAAGAATTTAACTGTACTACTTTCACTGCCCCATTCACTGTGTGTTTGTCAAATTATATGGAAGGCCTTTGTCCGATATTTTCATTTATCCTCATGACCATACAAAAACTGTACCACTATAGTAATGTTATAAATTTAATAACATCAGGGTCAGTATTTTAATGGGAAGTTAAAATTAATCTTTAATTTTATCTACAAAGTAAAATTAAGTTTCCTGTATGAAAAATGGAACATGATTTCTTTTTTTTTCTAAACATGTTCAATTATTTTATTTATTAAAATGTTTGCAGATAATGTTAATTGTACATTGATTGGCTTATTGGCAAATGGCAGTTTCTTCCAACCAACCAATAAAATAAAAGTTTCATTTTTGTAATTCAAGCCGCAAAACATATTCAATAGAAAATAAAAAAGCTAAGGATATACAAAAATATTAATAATTATATTTGTTTATAAATTACAGTTTTTATTACCATTACAGGTGACCGAAGAAGATACTTCGTATTATCGTATAAATATACACATTTTCATACATTAATGTCTCGATATGTACCGATGGTGATAGCGTTTGTAATCGCGGCTCAAATTAGATTATTATCATTATTTTTTTAATTTCTTAACTCGGACGCCCTTCATATAGTTCAGGAACTATGAAATATTAGAGTGATTAAATAAATGTTTAATGTCAACCTTGTTGAAAGTTAAACAAAGTCTTTAGTGTCTTCACACATGATAGCCAAATACCCTAACCACTATGCAAGGCTGATAATACTAAAGACGTACGAATATATGATTTTTTATAATAAATGTGAAAATGTTGCGAAAGTAATGAAATTGATTGGTCGGTGGTTAATTTAAGGATTACCCGTAATTGAATTATAAAACAGTTAAACACAAAACAAGTAAAACAGGCATACTTATTGATTATAAAAGATTTTCATTGCAATAAAAAAACGACTTTTTTCGGCACATAGGGACGTCAACGTGTGTAACAAATATGCATAAATTCAATATAGTTAAAGGAATATATTATGTAATCAGTAAAAAAAAAAATACCTAGATAATACTTAATTATTATTTTAAAGCCCTATCCAATTTAAAAACTTTACAGCTAGCTCCAGACCCAAGAAACACGCAGCATTCGCCGGGAAAGCCCTTAACATCACAGGAGTCATTCCTTTGTAGAGAGCAAGAGGTCCTTCCCGCTTCATCAGTAATCTGAAGACGTCGCGCATTCCGTTAGGGTATGTTCCTTCAGGCGCAGTCTGCAGGCGGCTCTTGAGAACATCCGCTGGCATCCCTATCAGCCAGTTGGCAATGCCAGCTGTGCCACCAGCGACCACAGTAGCAGTTAGCCCGAGCTTGCCCTTCTCAGCGTCTGCGGGCGTTAGGAGCTCCTTAACTACTTCGTAGGTCATGAAATACATTCCACTAGCGGGGACATCCCTGAGAAGTGTAGCCGCAGTTCCCTTGTAAACGCTTCTGATACCGCCTTCTCTAAATAATTGTCTAGCGCAGTCTATCATTCCATTATATTTAGGGGGAGAAGTTCCACCTTGTTGTATTTGAAGAAGACACTTGATTCTTTCTCCTGGTGCCATTACTATAGTTGTAAATATTCCAGAAAACGCACCAGCTAAAAATAGTTGTACTTTATCCAATGGTTCGGGAGAATCACCTTTTATAATTTTTTTTCCCATGCCAAAACCAAAAAAACTAATGGCGAAAATAGGGGCTACTCCAGTTAAGGGTGCAGACATCCCTTTATACAATCCTCTGAAGCCTTCTTTTTGAATAGTTTTTGTAAAACAATCCCATGTGCCTTTATAGAGAGGACTTTCACCTGGTTTAGGGAGAGGCATAGTTTGAAGCCTTACTTTGATAGTATCCATCGGATGACCAGCAAACACGGTGCATATTCCACCAAATCCACCGCAAACGAAATATTTACCAGGTCCAATCGATTCAGACATATTGAGGAATATTAGAACTTAATAATATTTGGCTACGGCAACAGCTGTCACAATAATAGTTACAGATTCAAAAACTAGTTTGTCGATTGATTATCCAATACATTCACTGATATCTTATTAATGAAGGTTAAAGATAAATTTAAATGTTCAAATAGTTCAAAGTCCTTTACCATAAACACAGACACGCAACGATCAACCAACACCGCCTAGACTCAGAAATGATAAGGCCATTTTTGACGTTTGTTAACGTCAAAAAATTGTAGTCTACGAATACTTTCTTCTTCTACTTTTGCCGCACCTACCGGAGGTTGGCGACCATCGCTCTGAAATCATCACGATCTTAGGCCAGTCTAAACGTCTAACTAAACAGCGCTGCTGCATCTGGCACACCGAACTACTGTCTTAGATTTCTGAGCCATGATCCATGATGCTCTTTTCCGTCCCATACTCCTGATAACAAAATGCAAAAACAAGCCTATTATAGTATGTTTAAGATAATATTCACCAAAAAAATAAAACATTTATACTTTTTTCATGAACATCATCAAATGAATAATTTTTTTATTCAATCAATTTGTCCATTTCTAACGTTTTTGCAAAATGATGTAACCTTGTAAGAACGTCGTTAATAATCAGGATTATTTTAGTTTTTTTGTTCTCACCAGGAATCAAGCCGTGAAGCGGCTCCTTCCTTGGTGGCTCGGCCTGCCTGCGGAATCCACCTCAGCGCCCTCGTGCGCCTGGCACCTGCCCAGCACCACTCTGTATGGTCCTCTCCGTCCACCAGGCCGCTTCACCCGGCCGAACACCTCGGCGCCCCCGTGCGCCAGACTTCTACCATAGTCCCCGCTGACCCTCCATCATGTGCCCTCCGCCAAAGACCCTGGACCTCACAGTTCTACCGGAGCCGAATAGGCGTCAATCTAAATAGTAGACTAACTCAAGAAAACCACGCGCCGACCATGCTCTAGGACCCGTTTCGTCTGCTTTAAGGTCTGTGAGATTGTTAGGACGATTAAGGTCTTTGCATAGGATTGTTTCTACTGTTGGTATTAGGAAAATGGTTTTTGCGAGGAATTCAGTACTATGACGAAAAGTAATTTCGCCTGAGTTCGATAGGGATCATGTTAGGATTTTGCCGGTAGTGTCTTGATGATTTGATGTTCCACTGTGATTTGTTATAGATACGTATTGTTTTTCTTCTGTTGATTGAGTGCATGTTGTATAGGGCAAATTATTCTAATGTTTCCCATATGTATTTGGGTTTCGTGTCGTTTGATTGATTTGTTTGTATTACTACGTTCTTCTTCCTTTCCGATGCGGGATCTGGAGCATGCGGCCGCGGTCTCAATTTGGAACTAACACTGTATTCCTCCACTGTAATACTGGGAAATTAGAAAAAGGTGATTGTGCTGACCATGTATATTTGATTGATCACAAACTGACAATACTGCAGTGAGGGGTACAATGAAAGTTTTTAAAGTTTATTTGTTTTGTTATTTTCGCGGTTTGATTGTAAAGAAATATTAAATTTTCGCTTAATTAGTTTAAAAATAAAAAAATTGATATTGATATGCGAAACTGAAGAAAGACTCAAGTCTTTATGAACAGTTTCGGGAAAGGGTGGATGCTTTCATTGTAGGCGTCAATCGTAACAGATCAGCAACACCACCCACTCCATATTGTAATCCGCTAGGAGACCCCGTACCCTCCTCCGGGAGCAGTCAGCCTAAATTAGGTTATGTATTAGGTCATGTGGGTCTCCGTGTAGACGTTTAAAAACCCGTACAAGCCCCACCACATGTACTTTATTATGGTGGTGAATGGTCTCTAGTATAGTAAACATGATAAAATATTGTCTTACCATTGTCTCGATGTAACCACTTAATACTTGTACCTGTCTCAGCCTATGTACTAATTTATTGCAATAAACTGTATATGGTCTAGTCAACATGCCCTTTTAATAGTAGATAGTCTCCCTACACATTAAGGAACCCAGGCAAAGACACCGTCCACCACAAGTCAAAGAACTGGAAAGAACTTTTCATTATCCGTACGTTACAAGTGTTTTAAATGCTGTAAGTATGGGCAAGTGTGGCTCCTCACACCATGGGGAATCCTGCACGGTGGCGGCTGAAGATTTAAAATGCCTCAATTATTCTGGTAACCGCTCTGCCACCAGCAAGCAGTGCCCTGAGCTAAAAATGCAACAAAACATAAAACCCACAATGGCTGACAGAAGCATTTCATATATAAAAGCTTTCAAAATGTTCGGAAAAGCGACGATTTTTTATGCAGAAATCGCCTCTGAAATGACAAAACCAACAGTCGATGTTGATGTTCAACCCTCCCCGCCAATATTCTACAAAAAAAACAGTAGAGAGGAAGCCGAGGTCAAAGAAGCTACCTTCCAAACCTAATGTTCCCCCACTTTTGAATTTCCCGAATGGACAACTTCCATCGGGTTCTAATGGAAGTGCTTTTCCTAGCACAGTCCCGACATCAAACAATACAATCATATCTATTGTTTAAATTTTCTACTGAATATTCTGTATAATTTTTAGGTTATTTTTTTTAATATAAATCCTGTATAATTTTTAAGTTTAATATTTTTAATAAATCTTGGGTATGTGGAAATTTATGTTTAAAAAAAAAAATATATATTAAGCCAAATATGTTAGTATTTTAATTTTTTGTAAAAGGCAGATTTGCCATTTATGTTAATAAAATAAAATATCTACCATATACCCGTATGCAGAGACAAAACTTAAGGTGAGGAAAGTACATTCTAATTTCAAATGCAAAGAATAACCTGAAGGTGAATACTTTCCTCACCTTAAGGTTTGTCTCTGCACGCGGGTATGAGTATTGTAACGTGAGCGTTACCACGTGTTTGTGCGCTGGTTCGTCACCCGCGTCTGCCGCAGTCAAGCTTCCCGGCGTAAGTGGGAAGCCGCCCTCCCAGACAGAGTCAAAGACAAAGTCGGAAGGTAGGAGCACAGCTGCGCCGACCGCAAGTCAACCTCAATAGCCCTGAAAAGGACTTTCCACCCGGTCTAAGTGGTGTAGAGAGGCGAAGGCAGTCAGCAGGCAGAGCGGAGCGAAGTGCAGGAGGGCGAACAGGGCGGAGAACGGAATAAAACACGTCTGAACTGTTCAGAGTTAGGAACTCAACTAATTTATTCATACAGAATAATCGCCTTATAAAGCGGTGCGCGTCGGGCTCCGTGAGTCAGCCGTCCCACCCGCTCCGGCTGCCTGAGAGTGGTGGGGGTAGCTCACCCTCGCCACTCGCTACATGCCGTCGGCTGCAGGTGGCGTAAATACGGGTGCCTAGCGCCCGTACGGGCTATTTCGTCGGCAGCCGCGACGCGCGCAACATGACAATACAATATAGGCCCTTTTCAAGGCCTCACAAACACGATAAAGGCACAATATGAAATACAGACATAAAAGAGTAATCTCTGGCTATATTCCCCCGGTATTACTGAGGCCAGGCTCGAAAGCGAATCATTTATCTTTATTGGGAGACTAGCGCTCAGTCACACAAATACCGGGTTCCTAGCTACGTTTATTAATTCACTCAGTTATCATTTACATATATCACTTTCATTTGTCCATTCTAACGTTATTCGCGTGTCCGGAACAAGTATCTTATTCAAAATAATCCACAAATACCGTCCAACGTCGCCTGTCAACTCCTACATATAACCTCCCTACTTAACCACCACCATGGTTCCTCAGATGAGGATTCTTTAGTGGAACAGCCTTGAATTAAAAAAAACCTCTTGCATACGATGCCAGAAGAATCTATCTTAATTGCGGCCATTTTGAAGACGTGGATGGTCCCAGGATTTACTATTAGATTCTGGGAATTTCACTGTCTCCGAGATGGTCGTGAGGATGGAAAGGGTGGCTCTGCCCTCCTCATCAAAAACTCCCTTCCCTTTATCCTTATCAATGCCAAGCCTGATGGTTGTCCCTTTCAAGTGACAGCTGCAAAGGTTGATAACTTGACTATCCTCTCCTACAAACAAACCCTTAAAGTCGATACTTTTTATCTGTGTTCCTAAAATTAACCCCTGCTCCGTTCCTTATCCTTGGAGACTTAAATGCTCACCATGCCCTGTAGGGTGCTCCAACAAGCGATAGGTTTGGAAGAAATATTGTTGATCTCTTGGATGATCCGAATATGTGTGTCCTTAGTGATGTCTCCGCGACCCGCCTTCAGCTCCCAAACCAGTGACCCAGTGCAGTGGATCTCACGATCTCCAGCGCTGCAATGGCACCATCACTGCAATAGTCAATTAAGGAAGACACTATTGGTAGTGATCAATTCCCATATCCAGACATAGATATTGCCGAAGTGGCCTATCCCCCTACTACTCCTCTGACGACATTGAACTCAAAGTGAACGAGCTGCCCATTCCGACGAAAGAGAATGTAATGAAATGCTATGAAGCATTATCATCATTCATCGTCGAAGCAGCAGACAAACATGTCCCTGTAAAGGAAAAATACAATAGAAGTAAACCCCTTCCTGCCCCATGGTGGGTAAGCGAATGTACGGAGGCAGTTTTGAAAATGAAAAGGCAATCTAAAGCTTATTCTTTTAACATGAGCCTGGAAAACCTGTTGAGTTTTAAACAGGTTGAAGCTAAAACAAAACGCCTCTTGAGAGACAAGAAACGAAAGGGATGGAAAAACTTCTGTTGCTGTTTGTCACGAGACATGCCTATACCGACTGTTTGGAGCATAATATGTCGATTTAGAGGTTCTTTCGCTCCACCACTACGTCCTGCGTCCCTAGGTTGAATTGAGGAGTTCGCCAACAAGCTAGCCCCGCAGACCGCAAATAACTGGAATGAGTCCTCCCTATTGGTACCAGTTTACAAATAGAAGCGGATTAGATCATAGCTTCAGTTCAAATGAACTGAAGACTATTCTGACCCAGCTCACAGACTCAGCTCCAGGGATTGACGGTTTACTGTATAGTTTTGTCCAACATAACAGTGATCCTACCCTCTCCTATATCCTTTCATTGATCAATATGATATTTGAAACAGGAAACATCCCCACTGTTGAAAGTGGCGGAACATATGGTGAGACAACGCTTGGACTGGTTTGTGGAGAGCTCGAAAACTCTCCCCGAGTCTCAATTTTGATTCAGGAAAAGAAAAAGCACTATTGAAAGCGTGTCGGTTCTGACATCCGATATCAGAGCCGCTTTTACTAAGAAAGAATTCTTCATGGGTGTCTGTCTGGATATAAGTAGTGCATATGACAATGTTATTATATATATTCTAGAAGCTAAAATGTTGCAAATTGTAATCCCGTGGAAGCTTACTTCCGTTAAAGCAAATTTAATTCTCTTCAGAAAGGTAGAAATCATTGTGCGCGGTCATGCTGTGGTGGATGGAGAGTTGAGCAAGGGACTACCTCAGGGTTCTATCCTGAGCCCGATTCTCTTCAATAGCTATACGCATGGCATCGGCGGAATTGTTCTCTTCTTGAGACAAGTTTTCTTCAGTACGCGGACGACTTCTTCATGTATGCATATAGGAATGACCCAAACAATCTAAAAAATATTCTAAATTTAGGCACGAGAAACATCAGGACTTGGTTAGCGGAACATGGCTTGGATCTATCAGCTGGTAAAAGTAATGGCATAACCTTCTGTAGACGGTGAAAAATCCCAACCATAAAAAAATTAACACGGAGATGAGATACTACCTTTTACGACCCAGATTAAGTTCTTGGGAGTAATTCTGGACACTCATCTTACATGGAACTCATACATAAATCATATAGTAAACAAGTGTCAAGCCGGATTGAATACGTTAAAAGCAGTCTCGCGAGTATGGTGGGGGAGCCACCCTTTTATACAGAGACTTTTATATACTGCGTATATCCGGAGCCGTCTCGATTTTGCCTCGTTCCTTCAAGAACCATGTTCAAAAAAGAATCTCCAAAGACTTCACCGGATCCAATCCCAAAGTCTGAGACTAGTCATCGGAGCCATGAATTCATCTCCAATTAACAGTTTACAAGTAGAAGCTTGTGATCCCGCACTCGGTATGAGAAGACAATACTTGGCGGATAGATTTCTTCTAAAATGCTCTGTCCAAAAGAACAACCTGCTCCTCAAAAACGGACAATTTCTCCCTGACTGCGTGACATCCTCATTTTTTTGGTTTCATGAACCACTCCCTTTACTAGTCAACAGTTTTCATTTTTAAAAATCTTTCGAATCTAGCATTGTATCTAATCTAAAATCTATAATCTAATGTAATCTAGAATCTAGCATCGTAAAGACCTTCCCCTTTACGTTTTCCATTTAAAGCTTATATTTATGCCCCAAGTATTGAATCACATTCGGAGTCGAAAGCCACCTGTAGTCCACAGTCCCGATGTAGATTCAACTGTATTCTGTCGTCAAGATGGATAGATTGAAATATTATCTACTCTGATAAATCTCGGTCAGATTTGCCAACCCATACGGGTGCGGCTATATATTGTGAAGACGACAACTTTCAAAGATTGTACAAATTGCACAAGAATGCATCTGTATTTACAGCGGAATGTATTGCAATCCGAGAAACTGTCAAGTACGCCTTAAGCTCACAATATAGCAAATTCCTAATCCAGTTGGATTCCTTGAGTGCCTTACAAAAAATCGAATTCCCTCCATCCTCTTATCCCGAGGACAAGCTCTGCGTGAAAACTCGATTTCTTCATTCTTTATCATAGGCGTCTAATAAAAATATTGTTATGTCCTGGATCCCTAGCCATTGTGGTATTCCCGGGAACGAAAAAGTGGACGCCTTACTAAAGAAGGTGGTCCATTCCGGGGATCCTGCCTAAAGTAATTTGCTACCACTAGGTGATCTCCTTGTTATGACGAAGGAGAAGCAACTTCGTACATGGCAAGAATATTGGGTAGCCTCCTCCCAAGCCAAGGGTAGACATCTTTTTCCAACTGAAGCCAAATATAACAGAAAAGCCTTGGTTTCCCAAAGTAATTCTAAACAAGTTTGAGACATCCTCCATATGCAGAATGCGCATTGGGCACTGCTACAGCGATTCTCACTTGTTCAGAATCCGTTTTCGGAACTCTGCCATTTGCAAATGTCAACTTGATGAGGAACATTTAAACCATGTTTTTTTTATGCCATATAAATGATTGTTATCTTGATTTCCTTTCCAACCTCTCAGATATTAATATCCCATTCCCTATTCATTACTAACTCTCCTGTCTCCACCCAATGAACATGTAGTTAAATTTCTATGTAAATATATAGTTATAAATGGTGTAAAGCTGTAAACATATTGTATTATTATATGTGTATATTATATCAAATACGAACTTACTAACTTGTATATATTATATTACTAGCACATGTGTAAATATGTAAATAAAACAAAAAACAAAAAACTTGACACTGGCCAGAACACCCGAGTTGAGGGTGAAAAAGCCATAAAAAACGAAGAAGAAGAATATTTTGCAGGCGCGATCATTCATTTCTAAAGATTTGACGTTTTTTATTTCACAATTCCTTTCTAAAAGAGATTCTCCAACTCTATGGAAATATGTAGTCTATGATAATAATAGAATGGTTATCGTCGATTGTACAATCTCAGCGTTGATTGTTGTAGTCTTTAGAATCTATGCACGGACCAGAGAAAATAGTCGAATGATTTTACTAATCGAATGAATCAATTGAATGAACCGTTCGTTTCGAGGAGGTGGCAACGGACTTTAAAAAAAAAAATGAGTTGGTAACTTTGAAACAAATGAATCGATTACTTACATTTATTTTTTACGTGGTACAACTACTTATAGTAGGACCAATTTAATAGGTCACATTTGACACTTCATCAAAATTCAACAACATAACCTTGTAAGGGCGGTAATAAAATATTATTTATTTTTTCGAATTTGGAACTGCTCAATTGCTTAACTTTTTTCAACCACGATTACGTATTTATTGTAATAATGACAAAATAAGGTAATTTTGTGATTTACTTTCACTAATAAACCATTCTAAGCATAATAAACTTTTTCGGTTCTAAACGTCGTTACAATGTTGCATCAGTGAACCCCTTTTCTTTTTAAACACTAGGGATGTTACCCAGAAAAATCGAATGTTGATAGTTTTGTTAAATTATGTACTTATCTTATTTTGTTCTTTAAATTTACGATAGAAAATAAAAATGGGACAGGGATTCGACTTGTAATATTTAAAATAAAATGACAGTACCTATAAGTACTTTTTCATACCAACTGAATTCAATTCACATGTATTATGTTTGAAGTCCAAATCGATTCATTCACTTAAATCGATGTTTTTAAGCAGGTTACCTCACTATGAAGCTAAAACCGACAAATGTCATATGTGACCTATTAAATTGGCCCTACTCTAGTTAACTAAATTATACTTTCATTTAGTTATAATCCATTCGAACTTTCATTCGAATGAATTCAGTAATCAAATGCATTTGATTATTTTCATTCGATTGACATTTCTAGTACGGGCCTCGATCCGTGGTTTCTGGTTCAGTGGTTTATGACATTTCAAACAAAAATCGTTACCTATTTGAAAATATTACGTTATTTCTTATTTCTGCAATTCTACAGTCCTGGTTATTTTAAAAAATATTTGTGTTTTACTTTGAAGTTTTTGCTAATAATTGATATTGCAAATAGAAACTATTAATTATTTCTACCAGTAAAATTAAAAGTGATTAATTAAAAAAAAGTCAAACATCAATAAACGTTTACATTTCAAAATATTATTTATGAAATAAGCAGATCGAATCATGAGACGTTCAATCGAGTCAGACTCGGGAAAAATGAATTTACACAGAAGAGTCAGTTTACTTCGGAGATCAGAAGCTGGAAGTATGGGATCCGGATCGATTTTGAACGATGACACAGACGCCGATTGGAACAAAATGGGTAATTTTCAATTTCTTACATATGATAAACTAGCCCACACCAGCTCTAAAAACTATCGTGTAATTTTTATATGACTGTATAAGAGCTTTTCAACAACCAATTAAGCAACAAAATAACTTATAGAAGTACATAATGAAATTGAACATTTTAGCTGTAATAATTTATGATGCGAGATTTATCCTAAAAACTTACAGCAAGTGATATACAGAGCTAACACATAATAAAATGAATCATTACAATAATGACGATAAATGAGATTTATGTAGCTGTAACTTTCAACTGATGCGGATCAAGTTTACTAGAAGAGCAAAGACACCTTTTTTTATCCACGCATGCTTTGGCCACTTACGTACACTTTAAGTTTTTTCATCGAAGTACATTTTTCTGAATAGCATTTTCAACTCCTTTAAAAATATCTTCTCCAGCTGTCTTGCCGAAAATGCTACAAACGTCTAACTCTTAACTAATTTCATAATTGTTATCCTTCGAATAAAAAGTAAAGTAAATAGTTTCCCATGTTTCGCTATCGAATGCCATGCGGAAGCTAGCACGAATTGCAGTTTCTTTTACAGGATTTATTTTCTTTCATTAAAATTACTAAGAATTTCAACCGGCATTTCAAAATTGTATATTTTTATAACCGTAGGCTTCCTGTTATCGGAGTAACTCTGAGAATGCTTAGTCTCGTAATGATATTTCATATTGTATTCTTTAAGTAAATATTGTTTCATTTCAAATTATATATATTGCATTGTTACTCGACTCAATCATAACATATTGATATCCTCGCCCTTTAAATGTCCCGCACTCGCTATCTATTTTTCCTGTCTTTTCCATATCTATACAAATTCACAGAAAAGGTACGTAACTTCAAATCAATATAATGCCAATTAATGCTGTTAGGAGCCGGGGTTCTGTATAAATAGTACGCGCTGATTTTATCTTCAGACACTTAATTATTTCCCGGAATTGCTCTCCCAAAACTATTTTTGTGTTGTTTGAATAGAATAAACGTGTAACACTAATAATGAAGTTTTTATTTCGATAATAATTCACTTTTATTTTTTTTTTAAAAAAAAGGAATAACCCGCTAAGCCTCTATTTTGAGGCTTGTCAGCAGGTGGGATAGAGGGGATATGGAAGAAGGTAATGAAAAATACACCACAACACCCAGACCAATTGAGAAAAAAATCTTTCTTGGATTTTTTTCTTGCAACTGGCGGGAATCGAACCCGCGACGCCAGTTTCACAGATAGCCGTCTAACCAACTGCGCCACGGCGCCTGTCATAATTTAACTCTCACAATCAACACGCTGTATGACTTTGGTCACACGCTTCGAAAACTCTCGAAAGTACTTGAATCTTCCAGAAAGGAATCAGGCAGCAGAATTTTTCCCAAACGCGCTCTAGCTATGCTATGTGCTGCATACTTTTAGTATACTTTTAGTATACTTTTAGTATACTTTTAGTATACTTTTAGTGTACTTTTAGAGTCCACCTCTGCACTCTATACATACCTCTTATTTCCGGCTAGTCCAGAAATGAAAAATTGCGCGTAATTAAAATATACAGTATGTTAGTATGATAAGGTAGCTAGGTCTTGGTCCTTGGAATTCAGTGGAGTAGTCATTTTGGCTCCTAGGCTAAAATATTTGGAGACCCCTGGACTAGAAGAAGGGTAGTTTTTGTGTTAAGTATTGATAAAAACTCATGACAGTGTCAGTATAGTGTTTCATGTTGTCAATATACAATACTATCCTGCCTACGGTTATACCTGTTGAATGAGTTTTATATATCACTGGATGTTGAGTTTTGCACAATATTCTATTAGGTTTTTTTGAGCAATAAGAGAGGTGCGGTATTAAATTGAATCGTAAGTTATTACTTTGTTTTGATGAGGGTATCAGGGAAAATGAAATGTTTTCTTAAATAGCTGTAAATGATGTGCAGACTGTCTTTTAAAAAAAATCTATACAACTCAAATAGAGTATTGAAACCATCACTCTTGTCGTTGATAAATACTTATTGAAACAAAACTGATATTGGTGTCTGTGTTTTTAGAGTCGCAATGGTGGAAGAGACTAGATAAAGATCAAGATAGAATATCTGGAAACTTCTTTCCACCGAATCGATCAAATCTGGATAATATGGAAATATCAATTGAAGAAAGGTGGTATTTTATTTTTCCTTAAAAGTAGTTAATAATCCATGTTTCCTGATAGATTTTAAAAATACTTTCTCGACAATTATGTTTTCAATTGCATGTTGTATAAATATTTAAATAATTGTTTTTATTTATCATAAAAAATAATGTGTATTGCTATTTTTGGGTCAGCTGATTTTCGGGTGTCTATTTTTTCTCTCCCTTTAATCACACCCATTCCACTCTCCATAAATAATATTGGAGTTTTACCTACCATCAAACTCTTTTGTTTCTATTTATTTCTGGAGTTCATATTATGAGAGAAACATTAATTGTCTTTCTCGTTTTTTGTGGTTTTTATCGTCTATTCTTGGATCAATGTTTTACTCTATGGCCGCTTTGTCAGTTTTTGCCAATTTGCTATTCTGGTCATCATGGTTTTTTTCCTAATAAAACTCATAATACACCAGGAAGGTCTTACCCGGCTTCAGAAAGCAATAGAAATATAATAAGAGTTTTAATAGTACGTAGAACTCCAATATTATCTAGAGTCCATATTACAAGAGATCTGTCATTTCCGGGCGCCTTTATTTTTGTTGATATTTTCTCTTTTCCAATTTCCTCTCTTTAAGATATTATCAATCAAGTAATTTTCTAACCAACTAACTGATGTGACCGCTGAACGTGTACTGCCAAGCGTAGCTTCTACTCCTGCCATCTTCAGTGTGGTCTTTACCCATTCTCCTATTATAGTCCTTGTAGGTGCTTTTACGGGGCTCCTAGTGCTTATTAACAGGCTCTTAAGGTTATCTACTTCTAATCTTCGATCCTTTCAATGATTCTACTAATTTACTTGTCCGAAAGATCGGGTTTATGTTAATTTCCGGTGATTCTAAGAGCTTCCAGCTAGATTGCTGGTGTAACCGGGTGTTTGTCTTTGATCCAAAAGACAGATGTAGGATAATGGAAGTGCTTTCATCTTGCAGGTTTTCTTCTGAGATGTTTAGTAATGTCAAGTTGTGTACTCTCCGTCCTGATGAGAGCAGCAATACTTTTGCCTCTACACGAAATCTCGCATAAGGAGTTTAATTTATAGACAACGGGAAAGAAAATGAATGTTTCTCTCATAATATGGACTCCAGAAATCAATTCAGAACACATAATAAATTGTCTGTAATTCGATCAATAATTTACTTAATCATCTGTATGTTTGTTTATTGCAGTCATACAATAAGGATCAGTTTAGTGGAAGATGCTGAAAGTGAAGAGTTTTCTGTAGATTCGGTGAACTCTCTTCCTACTATGTCCCCTATAGGATTTGTGAAAAAAGAAGGCTTATTTAAAAATAAAGTGAAAAATGCATCCGGTAGGAAAACAAGAAAATCTCAACTACAGCCAGTTTCATTGCCTTTAGCTATTGCTTATCAGGAAGAAGAGAAGAAAAATGAGAGTAAAGATGTTGAAGCTCAACAGATTCCACCGCAGTCTCAGTCTAATGGCAAATTTGATGAACATGACGAGTCTGATAGAGATTCTAATTTTGATTCTTTACATCTCCGAAGCCAAATAAATTCTCAAGAAGAAACAAACGCTCGAGCTAGAAGTAAAACATTATTCAAAAATAAAAGGAGAGTTGAAAAATTAACCTTTTCCCAAGCCGTTGACTCTTCAACTAAAGCTTTAGATGATTCTGAAACTGTCAATGAAAACCAAACTATATCACAATTGAAAAAGCAAAAATCTAAAAAGTTATTTAAAAAGAGTACTAATCTCAAACATTCACTTTTTGCTGATGCTTTGTCAAACTTAGATTCTGACAGTTCGCAAATAGCTGAAGATACAAAACTGCGTACATTACCCATAAAAACACCAGATGTAGTAGAAAAAGTGAGACATACTTCAGATTTAATCGGGAGATCAGATCTGAAATTGACAGAGATTAATAAAGTTCAAACATCTCAAGAACGATCTTCTAAAGCTGCGGATGATTCTGAAACAGTTAATGAGAATCAATCTGAATTGCGATTGAAAAAACAAATTAATCCTTCTAAAAAGTTGTTTAAAAAAAGTACTAACCTAAGAAATTCTCTTTTTGCTGATGCTCTATCACATTTAGACTCTGACAATTCACAAACAGCGGAAGATGCCGAACTACTTGTCTTACCTGAAAAAAATTCCAATGTATTAGAAAAAGATCTCCGCACTTCAGATTCTACTAGGAGCAAAAAACTGCGAGTGTCTCAAGAAAATAAAAATGTTTCTAGAAGAAGAATATCTGAAAGTGAAAGTGTTAATCATGAATTTTCTCCATCCAGTGTTATATCTGAAACTATTAATTTTGATAAATGGAAACAACTGGCTTCTTCTACCATTCTCGATGGTGAACGAACTCCCAAGGTAGCCAATAAGTCACATTTCATTGGATCTAAACAACTTCTCACTACTAAGCTGGACATGTTGCATTCTGGTATAGTTGAAGAGAAAGAAACTGATGATACAAATACTCCTAAAATACTCGAAGAAGCAATCCAGACAATCCCGCTCGCTCGAGTGCGAGAAAATAGTATTCTAGAATTTGGAATGCAATGCGATAATAATAGTGCTCTTAAAAATCAATCTGAATTATGTCGAGGATCGAAAGTGTCTAGCTCTCCCGAAACCAATATGCCCGAAGTTGTTAGAAATATGAAGGTTTGTACTTGGTATTCAAAAAAATATTCTCACAATCCACACATTTTTATTACTTTTTAAAAAAATAATTTACTGTACAACTAATATTGCATATTTTTTATTACAGACTTTTACAAATATTTCTGAAATATATGATTTCGGTTTACCTAACAATAATGAAACAAGTCACTTGGAAGCTCCCATATTGCAGCAAAATTATTCTAAGCTTGTAAAACGACAATCTATCGGAACATGGCTAAAGCTTCAGGAGAGCGATGAGGTCTCTTCTCCACCACTTAGTCAAAGTGATATTGACCAACAAGTCATTAATGAGTTAATGGCTAAAAGGACAAATCCACCTGTGAGGCGTTCTACACATTTTGATAATCAGAGAATAAATAACACGACATTGGAAAATGATTCTTCTGAAGCAGAGATACAACCTGTTAAGGATTCCATCATTCCACATTTTGACACAATTGTTGACAATCATCTTGGGAATGATTTAAATAATTCAAGTGCTAAAGATGTTAATACAAGATTTGTAACAAAACATATTCAAGAACAATCGTCAGAAAATTCAAATGATCATGCGATCATTTCCGAAATTCAGCTTGTAACTGAACCAATTATTGAAAACATGCCTAATATTCAACCCGACATTTTAAACAATAAGCACCTTGTGAAAGAACCGAGTGTTAATAATATTTCAGATGCTCCCTCAGATGTTCAAAATATTACTCCCGAAATGCAGCTTGTTTTAGAGTTGGATAATCAGAGCATGTCAAATGTTCAAACTTTGAACAATTCTACAAGAGAACTAAATATTCAAAATACTTCATCATATAACTTATCCAACAATACTCCTGATATGCAGCTCGTCTTGGAGCTGGACAATCAAAGTGTAATGTCTAATGTTCAAACAGTTGAGAGAAATATTATAATAGAACCAAATTCTCAAATTGATTTAATAGCTGATACTACTACTTCTAAAGTTTTATTTAGTAAGGAATCAGATAATCACAGCATTTCAAAGACTCAAACTGCTGACAAAAATCTCACAAAAGAACTAAAGGCTCAACATATTTTGGTTGATCATTCTGTTGACATTCCTCCTGAAATACAACTTGTCATAGATGGTAAAAATATCTCGCATGATCATACTGCTGGAAATATTTATGAGGTACAACATGCAAAGGAAAATATGGCACAAAATTCAATTACTGAAACAACTGATAATGAGATAATTATAGAAAAGCCTAATGAAAACAAACCAGCATTGCAGAATACATTGAATGTGCAAAATAATTTAATTATGGAAAGTAAATCTACAAATACAAAAAAATGTAAGGCTAATATATCCATTGAAAAACACCCACAAAACGAGCAAGTGCTGAGCCCGACAAAAGTTCAACTTCAACTTACCGGTGTTACTTATTCTAAAACACAAACTGTGCAAAACCAAATGGTGAATGATGATAATGTAGATTCGGAAGGCAATGATCACATTGAAATGCTTTCTTCTGAACTTGAACCAAACAATACACCACAACAAAAATCTGTCAAACAACCAACTAGTGATTTATTTTTATCTGGTTCTCAAGATTTCAATAATTCTACAAATGCATCAAGGAAAACACTATACAGTAAAGGGAGAATTTCTGAGATCCAGTCGGAAAGTGTAAATTCAACCAATATTTCAACAAGAAACTCTTCAACTGAGCCATCTGGTTCAATAAACCAAGAAAGTTTATCTATATTTGAGAAAGGTCCAGAAGTTTCAAATAAAACTGCCACCTTAGAGGAGGGCTCTATTAGTCCAACATCTGAAGAAGAGAATGATAATACCAGCGTAGAAGGTGCTGGAGATTGGGCATCTTCTGTTACTGAAATGGATACGGTAGATGATGACAGTTTATCTACAACTAACGGTTCCAAAGTCTCTCATATTACTACCGCTGCAGAAATTATGACTCCAGATTCTATATTTATTTCCAATAACGTGTCTACCCGATCAATGATCACTAATAAAAACAATGAAATGAAATTTTCAAAGCCTAATCCGCCGACTAAAAGAAAACTTGATGAAGGAGTTTTAGGAAAAGCTTGCAAATGAAGTGATGTTGGAAAATACTAAACGGGCCAAGAAAGTGGTAATTGAATTGTTTATCAAAATTTACAATGCACGAAATCAATAAGTTTTAGCAAGCTTGCTTTAAATAATAATTCATTTGAAGTAGTTCAATAATTATAGTGGCAACTGGGTCTTTTTGGTATATATGCTATAATTTAATTATTTATTGACAGACTTATGCAGTCCATTCTAACAATGGTAAATACAATTTCTTATAATAAATACAGGTACTAATCAAACTAAGACAGGCGCCGTGGCGCAGTTGGTTAGACGGCTATCTGTGAAACTGGCGTCGCGGGTTCGATTCCCGCCAGTTGCAAGAAAAAAATCCAAGAAAGATTTTTTTCTCAATTGGTCTGGGTGTTGTGGTGTATTTTTCATTACCTTCTTCCATATCCCCTCTATCCCACCTGCTGACAAGCCTCAAAATAGAGGCTTAGCGGGTTATTCCTTTAAAAAAAAAAATTAAAGCTAGGACAAAAATTAAAAATTACTACCTCAAGACAAGATCCGGTCTATCTTCGTGAACTTTTAAATCTATAAAGACTTGCACCAAAAAAGTCCAGATCTTAAATAATAGAGTCAAAACTATGTAAAATTCAAAGTTACAAACCAATCAATTGACCCAAACTTATTTTAAGTTTATGGCGACCTGCAATTCTTGGTAACAGTCTACGATGTATGCAAGGGAATGGATTTACTGATGAATGTCAACAAATCGTACGTGTGATGGTTTTTGAAAGAAATGAAAGTATGACTAAATGTGAGATCACTGTGAATGGTACTGAAACATGTAGAGGAATTTGTGTATCTGGGAAGTATGTTAACTAGGGATGGAATGACTTAAAAAGACATTGAAAGGAGGGTGAGTGCCGGGAACAGAGTGAATGGTGCACTTAAATCAACCTTGATAAATAAATGTTTATCGCAGGATGCAAAATTAGCAGTTCATAATTAAGTCCTGGTGCCGATCCTGATGTATGGGAGCAAAGTATGAAATTGGAAAAACAAGGATGAAAGTATGCTGAATGCTGTCAAATTGCGATCTCTCAGGCAAATGTGTGGTAAAACTATGCATGATAGGTGTACAAATGTCAAGATTTGTGCATTATGTGAGATGAGCATTATTGATAAATCAAAAAAAGTTGTATGAATGTAGAGGAAGCGAGATATGTACGCAAAGGCAAAGTGATATGGCATTCTATCCTCTCTGCCTACCCTTACAGTGAAACTGCGTGATGGTTTGATTGTGTTATTTCTTAAAAATAAAAATACATTTAAATAAATATACCTACTACATACAATGTTAATTTTTGCTTTTGCAATTTTTATTTCTTCAGTGAAATTCTGAAAAAACATGTTTGTTTTTGACAAATATAATAAATGACATTTAAAATAAACTAAGCTCATAAACGATAAACGAACGATTCATGTTTTTAGTAAAAATTGCACTAACATTTTCAGTCTACCTGTAATTAATGTTTCTTTTTGTTAATATATTTTTCCAGGATGAAAGGTTTAAGAACAGATTAGATGTCAAATTTCGAATTCCATGTGTTGGGCAGAAAATTGAAAAACCGGTTCAGCGAAAGCAGAAACCTATTATTGGTGAAGTAAATATTTTACCTAAAGCTCGTGTTGCCAAACATAAGCTTGAGGAAAAAGTTTTAAAGAAACCAAAACTCTACATGAAAGAGCAGTGGATTACACAAAAACTATATCATTTCGTGGAAAAGAAGTTAAAGCCCAAGTATGTTTTACTAAACTAAATTGTCCATCTTTTAAAAAATAAATTAAATAAAATTGATTAGTGAAATAATGCGACATAATTTATGTATATTCTTTATTGACAAATTCATTGTGATATTATTTTATGGTGAATAGTTGTGATTCGTAACTTGAAATTTTTTTATATTAGTTTATCCACAAAATATTTTTTTTAAGAATTTATATTTGAAATATGTTTTTTTCTGGTAGAATTATGTGTAGGTATCAAAAAATTATTGTGTTCATCTTAAAAACCTTTTTTTTATTGGCAGTGTTGCATGCCGACTGCAGCAATCTACTTTTGCTTTAAGGTTTTAATGTATGTATTGTTAATTTATTTTAACTAATTCAGTCTGGTCAATATTTTACAGATATGGATTGAAAAGTCTTATGAAATCAGAAAAGTTCATAAAGCATTTGGCTACAATAGTCAATGTAGTGATGAAGAGTAAGAAGGACTATAACGAGTATGTTAATGTACTAAAGATGGAGATGGCAAGAATGGAGCTTATTGTTACTTATTATGACTTTTGTCATTTCATACATGAGTTTCTTCCTTTCCAGTTTAGAGTTAAGGTTTGTATACATATTATACACTACTAGTTTATGTTGTATTTGGTGATTTAAAGTTACATAATTATTATTCATGAAATGGAAAGAATCTTATCTTGTAATATTAGATTTTCATATGCAGACAAGTCTAGTGTTGGGAAGTTTTGTAATTTTTTAAAAATGTGTGCTAACCAAAAGGAGTTACACATTAAATTTATTTTTTCATTTTATTTCGATAGCGGTGTTTTATTTAAAATATATATTTTTTATAGTTAAACATTGATATTTGGGTTCTTATAATTCACCCAAATACTTCGATTTTTGGGTGCCATTTTCAACAAGATGTAAATAACTCGCTTTTAAAAAATGGGAATTAAGTTGGGGCAGAGTGGGTTTCGAACCTCGTATCTCTAATCCATGTCCCGCGACATTAGCCACCGGACCACAGCCCGATTTAAATTATCATACATATATATGTTACATTAAAATTATTTTGTTAATTTAACCAGCTTTTGTATTTTGTTTACAGTCGATACCTGCAGAAGGGCGTGATGTTCCTGAGTTTAAAGGAAAAGTATTTTCGCCAATTTTAAGAAAGAACAACTAACTAAATAATCTTAATTATGTTGAACTTAATAAATATGATTCTCTTGTAATTTGGCTAATTTCTTGTAAAACCTTAAAGTCTTAATTGTTGAAAACCTTCGGCACAAATGTTTTATATTCCTTTTACATATGTAATTGGATCATATTTTAACTCTTTAACTATTTTATGATAAAAATGCTGTTTGTTTGTGATACTACGCTGGAATAATTACTAAAATCAATATTTTACATTGTAGTGTGTTATCTGTTGGTAATGTTTAATATTTTCTTCTGCCGTATCATTGTCACTTAAACTTAAACATGTGAAATAAACTCAAAATACCCAAGTATAAGGAAATTTCAAATGACAAGATTCAGTAATATTATAATAGGTACTGGAGGGGCAAATAATTATTACTTTACAATTTTCACTAACTTTTTAGTAATTAAACATTTTGTTTTTATAAACAACTTATTGTTATTTCATCATCATTCCCCTTTCCGCACCTAAATGTGCATAGGACACTGCATTGGTACAACACTCACAGCTTATCTTGATCTTTTTTTGTTACTAGAAGGAAAGATGATCCTTCTTACTCTTCAGGGTCCAATTTTATCTACTAAGTAAAATTAAGTTTCCTGTATGAAAAGCAGAATATGCATACAATTTTTTCTTGTAAACATGTTCAGTTATAGGTTATGAACGAAGATACTTTAAATGTTCATGCAAATATACTCATTTTCGTACACAGATATCGTTTTTTCTTTATAGATAGTCGAAGATAACTCTGTTAACTTCCGTAATCGTAATCGGTAATCATGGCCCAGGTGTCAGTCCAGGAACTGTGAAATATAGCGCAAAAACACCTTTATAAATAAATATTTCATGTCAACCATGACGGGAATCGAACCCGAGGCCTTGCATGGTAGGCAAACGCGCTGGCCACTACACGAGCCCGACTTCGTTAATTAAGTACATTTATATTGAATGTTCACATTAAACAAATGTTTAAATGTGGAGAATATTATATGCCTACCATCATTATTTTTGGTAGTGAAGTCTATTTTCTTATCAATTGGAAATATTTATATCGACAGGATGCATAAGGGGCGTATACTATCGAATCTGCATTTTGCGAGGTTTATAGGAGAGCAAAAATAAAACTTTATCATTTTTTAAGAAGTTATCAGATACTGTAGTTTATTGGCAGGGATAGAGAAAATAGCATTCTATAGCATTTGACAGCTTCTTAAAAAGATCAAGTCAATATCTTTGCTCTTCTGTAAACCTCGAAAATGCACTTTTGAACTAATACCGTCAATATAGTGGGATGTTTTTTTTATTAATACACAGACAGCTTCTTTAAAAAATATTAAGCTTTGTTTTTGCTCTCCTGTAAACCTCGAAAATGCACTTTTGATAGTATACCGTCAATATAGTTAGTTGTTTTTTCATTAATATTTATTTTTCCAAGAATGGTCACCTGACAGTTCTATTTAGGGATGTGCGGAATCCTAGATTTAATCCGAAAAAGTATACATAGTTCCAAAAATCTAATTTTCGTAGAAAATATTGGATGGTTTGTATAACACCTATGTAGGTGGTACGCATTTTTAAATAAATTTTGAAACAAAATAAAACAGGGATCTATCAAAATGTCTAAATTAACATTATTTTGATAAAAAAAACTAAATTTTCATATAACTATTAACTACAAGGTACGAAATAATTATTTTTTTATAAATTGAATTAAATAAATAATAAACTTCATGGTCAACTAAACATCTGGGAACCGTTCTAAGAAAAACTCTATTATAAATTAAAACCAAATATTTTTTCAAAATGTTTATTTTATTTAAACAAAGATATGGGATTACCTAACTCATGAATACATAATAACTCATTCAATTTATTAGTGTTGAATATTCAATTTATTAGTGTTGAATATTCTCCTTTATTGAAAATGTATATTTGCCAGCAATTCATCTCCTTCTTCATCTTCTAGAAAGGAACTTACATCCAAAGCATTATTATCATTCTTTTGATTACTTTCTTGGAGAGGAATAACGCTGTTTACTTCAATGTTTGTCCCAGCAATTAAATTTCTTTTTGATGTGGTAACCATATAATTTGTTATGTTATTCTCTTTAGTTTCCTAAAATAAATATCACATTACATATTTACAAAAAAAAAAAAAATTAAAAGCTAACAGTAGCATACAGCTTGAAAAATAAATACAAATAAAAAAATGTAATTCACAAGGGTAGGGATAAGATTCTACCACGACAATCATGAGATTATATTTCTACCAAAACTACATTTTTTGAAGAAATTAAAAAAACCTGTTTATGGATTGGATTTATTTATCATCTTTTATCAAATCTGACTTAGGAGGATGTACTGAGTTGCAACAGACACAAGGGCCTGGAGGCTGTTTGCAAACACCACATATGAACCAACTAAGGAGCGGACATGGATGATGATTGGGAAATATGAGTTTGTATTATTATGTGCATATAGTATATGTGTAATTAGTAGTAATTACATAATATAAGTCAATTGAAAATTTACAAAACCAATGTTAAATCAGAGGATCTTAAACTTATAAAAATATTACATGTATGTACATTTATGACCTTTCAAGTTCCCACAAAATTGTAATAAAATTAAATATAACATTAATATGTAGTGCAGAGTGAGAGCAGGATTAAAGAGTTACTTAACAAAATCACTCAGTTGTATACTTAGAGTATATACATCTGTAGAGGGATAACAACACATTTTACCAATCCAATGCATGTTACCTATTATAGCTGACTCATTTTTACAATATGTTCTAAATGAGAGAAAGGGAGACAAAAAAAAATCTGTGGGTACGGTCCTCATTTTTTGTTTTGTAGTCGATTTCAGAATTTGTACGATGCTCATTTTTTACGTACGCGGGCAGAATTGCTTCGAACTGTCAAACACTCTGTCGTTATTTTGATAATTGTTTTACGTATTTAGTTTTAATTACATCAGAATTAATTATGCCGACTTGTGTTATGAAAGGATGTTTAAATAGAACTGGAAAAGGGAGAAAACGCTTCAGTTATCACAGGTATTTATCAAATATTATAAATTTTCACATTAATGCACCACAAACATTTTACTATCATTTGAGCAATTATTATAGAATTTGTTTCTGTGTAATTCAAATACCTTATACATTGGATTTATGTAATTTAAATTTAAAAAAAAAAATCGTTTAAATCCAAATATTTATTTAAATGTTCAAGAAATGCAAACTCGAAGACCTTTTACCGAGTCAACCGATATCTGGAAATAATTCACATTTAGAGTTTACTTACTTGTTTAGAGAGAGTAGTGTTTCCAAAAGTATCTTTACTAAGTCCAACTTCATTAAGAACCTATAAAAAAGCAAACTCTTTAAACAGACTAGAATTAACAAGATACTTCAAGATCAACACTGGTAAAATTGAGACATTAAATTTATCACTGCTTCCGAGAAACTATTAATACAATTAGCAAAGGATTTTAGAAAAGATAATATGCTCAATATATAAGGGAATGTTGAAGAATGAATATAATACAGTTTAAACTGACGAGAAAGAATCTGGCAAATATGTGTAATACCTGTAATTTGTTTTCTAACATTGGCCACATAAAGTCATCGGCCGTTCCTTTGGCAAGTAAATATTTGATTGCAACTCCTCCTTGCTGTCCGATTCTATGTGCTCGAGCTTCAGCTTGTGTTAAAATCTATGAAATAATTTAACATAATATTATTTATTAATAATTTTTTTTTGTATGAGAAGTTTAAAACAAATAAACTAATACCAAGTAAAAAATAAAGCCTCTGTAGAAAAAAATACAATAGTGCTTTTTGATTATAAACTGATTAAAGTGGATCATTATAAAGTTAATCTTAAATTAATAAATTTTTGATTTGTGACCGAGTTAGTACACAAGTGACTGATTAAATATTTACATTATCTTTTAAATAAGAACTATCTATTGTAAGCCTAAATAACTTTCAAGACTTAAATAACTTTTTGTGGAAAGCTAGGTGTGTATGCATGTAGTAACTTACCCCTGGGTTCCAGTGTAGTTCTGCAAATATGACTAACTGAGCAGCCGTTAGGGTTATTCCAGCATTTGCAGCGGTTATAGATAATACAGCGCATCGACACGATTCATTAAATTGAAATTTATCTACAAGAACCTAAAAATGAATGTAAGAATTCAACTTAATTTTTTTCAAACTTGGGTGTTCTGCGGTGTAATTTAACATTTTATCAGAGCATATTTGCCTGTTGTGATCTGAAAAATTGCATGTTTTGCCTAATTGGCCCTTGTAATACAATACATAATACTAAGGTTACACAGAATTCCAAAACAGTGTCAAAAATAAACTTGAATCAATAAATGCACGACATGGAAATAAACCAACTCTCTGAAAAAGTAATGTCCACCCTCCATACTGCTGTCAAGATATGGATAGATAGATTAAATCTATTAGAAAAACAAAAGACTGTAAGCAGAAATACTGGCGAGTATACAATTCTAAATAAAACAATTTGAAGACAAATTAGGAAGGATATTAGAAGATTCAATACGAAATACATCACAGAAACTATTGAAAGAAACAAAACCATAAAAGTCCTAAAATCAAATTTGTGCCAAAACATAAATAATGTAATACTGATAAAAAACGGTGAAACCATAAAAGATAAGGAGTCTATAGCCAAAACGGTGAAATAATTCTACGAAGAGCTGTACTCCACCAGCCTAAGAAATCCCAAAACTGAGAACAATACCATATTGAATACGGGATCTGAAGAGAGGACCAAAACAAAATAAAAATAACTTTAAATAGCATGAAAAACAACAAAGCTCCTAGAGAAGACGGGATAAGTACAGATATGCTGAACATTGGGGGAAATAAATTGAAAAATGACATGCAAATATTGTTTAATAAATGCCTAGAACCAGAAGAAATACCAGATGGTTGAAAAAATGCCAAAGTGAAACTATTATTTAAAAAAAGGGACCAAGAAAATCTAGAAAATTATTGGCCAATCAGTTTTCTCCCTCACATATACAAACTGCTAAAAAACCGTATTACTCCAAAATTAGACTTCTACCAACCTATTAAAAAGGGGTTTTCACAAGGGTTTCGGAACAATATACCATATCCAATTTATACATTTGCTTTTAGAAAAAACCACAGAGTATAACATTAGCTTACACATGGCTTTTATTGATTATAGTAAAGCACCTAATTCTGTGGATACCCGTAGCGCCCTTGAGGCGATTTTCACAAAAATGGCGCTATATAAATTATCCAAACATTATTATTATTATAAGTGCACTTGAAAATGCCAGGATTGATTCAAGATACATGAGGTTGATCAAATATATATATGAAAATGCTATCATGCATGTAAAAGTAAAAGACGATTTAAAATCAGAGTAAATCAAGATCAACAGGGGTGTAAGACAGGGTGACACGATATCTCCGAAACTTTTTGAATTAGCCTTAGAAGACATTTTCAAGATGCTATATTGGAGTAATAAAGGCATGAAAATAGACAGTATGTATTTAAATCACCTCCGTTTTGAAGACGATACAGGAATAATAAGTGAATATGAAAATGAACTAGAAACTATGGTAAAAGAACTATACGGAGTTTTTAAATATATTGGCCTTGAAATGAATGTAAACAAAACTAATATTTTGAGTCCAAAATACAGCAAGGTATGTACTGGAAGTAAAACAATTAGTGATGTTGACGAGTACATTAACCCAAAATCAAATTGAGAAAAGAAAATCAAACTGCAGAACTCCTAAGACGAATCAAGTCAATTTGGGCTGGGCTACTTTTAAAAAGCTGAAACACGATTCGGAACAAGGAAATCCCAAACTATTTGAAGGCCAAAGTACACAATTCTTGTGTTCTGCCAGTGACAACATATGGCCTTGAAACCATGTCATGCACTGCCAGAAGTGCCCACAAAATTAAGTGCAGTCAGAGGTCAGGTCAGAGGAAAAACAAATGTTGGGCGCCTGGGAGACTGAATAATTAATGAGGAAATAAGACGCAGTACAAAGGTGACCGATATCTCAGAAAGAGTGGGAAGACAAAAATGGCAGTGGGCAGGTCATGCGTGCTGAGATAAGAAATTGATAGATGGACCCTCAGAATGCTAAATTGGATACCCTACGAAAATAAAAGGAAGGTGGGAAGATCACGGAAGAATATTTTTAATAAATTGTGACGGAGGCATTGAGAGAGACTAGGGTAGAGAAAGTGTGTATTTTTTTTCTATATGATTTATGGTTGAAATCACTTGTCCAAAAAAGTTATTTTAAAAGTAAATAGTGTGGCTGACAGAGTCCCCCAGGACTCTATAACAGCTGCGGGTGAAGGTGGATTTTCTCCCTCAAAGACTACAGGGGAGATGAACTGACGACACTGTTGAACTCGTCGGACATGGGTGGAAACATAGTGCCCAGGACAGAGAAACATGGAAAAAAGGGGCCTATATCCAGGCAGTGGAGAGAAACGGGCTGATAAGTTATTTTTACTATTAAAACAGATTTATTAAAATAATTTTATTTTTTTTATTTTCAAATGATGTGTACATATTTATTAAGGTATTAGTTTATAAGAATTACCATGGAAAAAAATCACTCACGGTTCTATAATCCGATTTCGTTGATCCATCTATACAAATGTAGTTAATTCGACATTCATCCAAAGTGTGACAAATTGCTTCTAATACAATCCTGTGATGCGCAAATATGATGAATTTTTCGTTTCCAGAAAGAACATCTGATACATATCGACTGTAAATAATAACATAACAACATTAAATAATATTATTACAATATTTTCAACGTGTGCACAGCGAACGACAAGGCTAAACTATTAGTATATTTACTGCAATTTTTTTAAATGGGAGAAAGTATGTACATATGTACGCATCCTTTAAATAAAATTTCTTCAGTGAAAATGGATCAGATAAGTTTAAATAAATTCAAATTATTATTATTAAACAAATTTACCACCAGAACATGTATGTATGTATGGCATACAATTTATAAAATTTAAATCTCAACAAGCGACTTTTTATGTAAACCAATAAGTAAAGTAATTTAAATGAACATAAAATTATTTCCAACTTCAACTGAAAATAGGGTCTAGATTTTCAACCGCCCATGGGCTCTGTAGATGCAAGACATGTTAGGATATTTATTGTGCAGCTCCCTTGAGGTGATTTTCATAAAAAAAGTCACTTTATAAATTATCCTAAATAAATAAAAATTGCATTACCAAATGGCGGGTATTTTAACTTTTGCTGTTTCACAGAAGAATGTTAAGAGGGCTCCATGTTTTTCGGCTGATTTTTTCCGTTTGTATGAATCTGCCAACTGACTTAAGCCCTGCTGTATTTCTTGTGTCATTCTTAAAAGACTTGAATCCAATAATACCGATTCCCTGAAATATATCAGAAAAAAAAATAAATTATCACTTAAATATTTTATTATTTTAAATAGTTAGCGTCAAGGTTCCGACATATTAAGAAGGTCTCAGAGGGCAAACAAGTCACCATTCGTCAGCTGGTAGCTGTGACACACATGTGCGTCCATTAAAAAAAATGTGTCTCAAAACTAGACTTTAAAGGTAGTTTTCTTTGTGTCTTTTGCACATAACATTTTCATATGGCATGGATTTTACTGTAAACTATGTGTATTCTAGTTACATCTACCAGTATCACCATCATGATCAAACTTAGTAATTCGTGTTTGTTTGTGTAGAAAATCAAAATGATCACATAGGGTACAATGGATCAAATAACCGTAGTACACAGTGAATCATGATTTACTGTATACCTAAGCTATTAGAAGTACTTTTTATGCTACCCAAATATTTCCTAGTGTCTAAATACATATTTATTTAGTTGCAGGATGGTTCGCCCTAAAGCTGCGACGTGAAAAATAGGCCATCGCACATCAACTAGGATGAAAGAAGGGTTAAAATGTGTGAAAAAAGTTAAAGCATCAGAAAAGTAGGATGCAAAATGAGCCGAAGAAAAGAAACAAATAAAAAAAAAAGATTTATTGCAAAATGATACAGGTGATGAAAATGAAGAAATAGAATTGCAAGATATTGATGATGATTGTAATTATTGGTGATGCAATAAAAAATGAAACTAGGATTACCGAAGATGATATCAAAATCAATGAAGCTGGGATGTACCATGGGAGACAAAAAGATAGATATAATATGCTATGCAGATGTTGTCATAATAGCAGACTCCGAAGATGATCTCCAAAGATTATTGCACAAATTCCACACATCCTCTTAACGATTTGATTTGAAAATCTCCATAGATAAAACCAAAAGCATGGTAGCCTCAAGAGAGCCAGTGCGATGCAAACATGCAAGACAATAAAATAATAGAGCAAGTCATGCACTTTAAGTACTTGGGTGTTAAGATATCCAACAGTAACGACCTTCATGAAGAAGTAAGAGAACAAACAAACAAAGCCGCCGTTGTAGCTGGATGCTTAAGAAATGCATACGGCATTGAAACAAGGGCCGACACCACTAGAACAAAAAGCTTCCTAAGAAGCAGTGAAATAAAAACCCGACCCATTGCGGGAACGACAATCCGAAACAGAGTAAGAAACTTCAAAATAAAAAGAATCTGCGACGCCAAAGATGTTGTGCGATGGGGAAGATCAAGAAGATGTTTCTGGAGAGAGCAGATTCGGAAAGAATGGTGAATATAGTGCAGGTGCGAAACTAGTTGGCAGTAGCCCACCAAAAAAATGGCGGGACAGTTGGATATTTGCATCCCAGAAACAGGCTCCGATAATAGGAATATTCCAATGCCTAGGCGTAAACATGCAAGAACATCTAGCCGTAAAATGTTACTACAGTAAAAAATAAATTTAGTTATTATATTTTGTCTGTTTTACTATATTTCTGAGTGTACGTATCGAGAGCGGACTTGAAATCGCTCAGTAGATAAATACAGAAGATTGTTAAGTATACCGTCTTGGTAATTGTCAAAAGTCATCGTGTTTAAGCCAGCATTTTTTGCTTGAATTGGGATTTGTTGGAGTTTATAATCGCTTTGAAGTGGGCACTTTTTATTACAGAAGCCTATTTAAAATATAATGAAGTACGGAATGCGGACTAAATTTTCGGGGTCATTCATTGGTTCTAATCGATCTTATGATGTCAAGATGACAAGTCGGTAAAACATACAGAGGTAGATTACCATCTCGATATATACAGATGAAGATAGCATTCATAATTAATAAATAAAAACAATAGTAAAATTTAACCAACAATGTCATACATATGAAACAAGGGATAAAAAAAAAAGATAAGATTACCAATGAGGAGAAAAACAGAATCTTAAAACTCATTGTACAGGGGATTGAAGCTGTACAAAGAGTTACCTGAAGAAATAAAGGAGATAGAAAAGATCGAAATATTTCAAATTAATTTGAAAAAATGTTATTGAGAAATTTTTATAAAAAAATTGTAATTTTATTAAAAGTTTATATTAGTTCTTAAGACGTTATGAACTAACTTAATAAAGCATACATTAATAAATAATTGCAGCCCTGGAATACTACATATGTTTTTTAAGAATGAAATCCAGCAAATAAATATATATGTCAAAAGCGAACGCCAGGATGCCTACGCTAACACACATTTTACACCATGGTCACCATATGAGCATAGGCAACCTTACTTGGCGACTGGTATATCACTAGACAACAATCATAGTACTATTTTTCTGTTGATTTCTGTATTTCAAATATTCTTTAAACAATACGAAAGTGTTTTTGTTTGATATTTTCAAGCATTTTTTTATTGTTATTTTATGTTACATTCGGCCTCGTGGTGTAGTGGTCAGCGCGTTTGTCTACCATGCAAGACGTCTCGGGTTCGATTCCCGACATGGATGACGTGAAATATTAATTTAAAAAAGCGTTTTTACACTAGAATATTTCATAGTCCCTTGACTGGTACCTGAAGCGTAGGACTGATCATCTTACCTTCATGTGACATAAATGATTAAGATACAGTGCCCTATGGACCATAAGGTGCGGAAAGGGAACGATGATGATGTTACATACGTATTATGTTTTAAAGCCATTAATTTCATTGTCAATACCGAATTTTGGAATTTAAGAGTTATTTTATTTAATGTTTGACATATTTATTCCATTTTCTGTGCAAATGGGCCACTGCTGACTTAGACTTAGATTTATTAGTGACTCAGAGTAGTGTAGATCGTTTCCCATATTTTTAATAAACTGTTATAGCTCCTTATATTGTTGGTAAATCTATACAATGCAGTCCAAAAATAGGATAATTACAGTGCTACAAATTTTAGCTTTCGTGTTCAAACCATCACAAAATTACAGCCCTCCAAAAAAGGACGATCCACTGTTGGCACCTTCACTCTAAATGAATGCTGATTTTTTAGTAAGTTAATAAAATACCCACCTAGTTTTCTCTTTTAAATCCAGAACCTGATCTTTTGTTCTTCTTATTAAGAATTTTTTCGTTAATATAATTTGCAATTCGGGTAAATTTGACTGGCCATTCATATCCCAACCGTAGTTAGTTTGTTTGCCGGCACAATATCGTTTACCTGTAATAAAATAATAAATTACAGAAGTCATTCATAATCCTCAATTTTAAACCTATGTAGCTTTTCGCTAAACAAATATAACAGGTGACGAATCATAGTATTTCCCCATGACAAAACTACTTATCTTTTAAATCCTCGCTAAGTATTTTAAAACATAAATGATAGATTTGATTAGTACTTTGTTAGCTAATAAAGAATGTATTTTTATTTTTTTACAGAAAAAAACAATTAGTTTTGATAAACATAAAATAGTAAAATAAATACATAATGTACCTATTAATTTTCTTAATATCATTTGTAGTTCTGCCATTGAATCATGTAGTTTAAATTACAAACAACCAAGATGGAGAACATTTTTGAAAGGGGAAAATAAAAATCACAAAAATGTACAAACTTGTTAAATAAATTTGATTTGGAAAAAGGGAATGTATCAAACAATTAAAATTATAAACAATTTTTGTCTGTGTATTTTGTGATGTTAACAACCTTATTTCCCTTAGTTGATTTACCACTTTCTCCATTCTTGAAAGCAATTTTTTATATTTATTTTGTTTGTACAAGAAAAGTTTTTTGGCTTATATATTGTTGTGATATATTTAGTTATAAAGGTGTTAAACTTGCAGTTTCTTTGTTTTTCTTACTATGTGCTTTTTTTAAAGTATGTTAATATTATTTATGTCACAAATTGAGTTGCAGTAACTCCTGGTAATGTAATTCATATGTATTATACTTTGTACTATGTATATGATTTATACATAAAATAAGATAATACCCACCATATTCTGTAAAGTTACTAAAAAAATTGGGGTCTATAATGTTCAGTTGTGTGTAAAGTTCACTTGGTCTAGATAGAGCTGGTGTACCGCTTAATAATATAACTCTTTTTGCCTTTTTAGTTAGTTTCATTACACACTCTGTTGATTGCGCTTTGTAAGACTTCAGGAGGTGGGATTCATCCTAAGGAAACAACATAATTTTAGTTCAAATAAAGCGAGCAAATTGTTTGTATCTGAACAACCACAGCATCGATACATCTTCATGACAAAATAATAGTATTCAGCTGTGCTATGATAATTGGACATTCTAAATCTAATAGTAAAAAATAAATGAATGCAATGTGTTCATTTCAGGAAAAGTTACTAAAAAATTTGGGGTCTATAATGTTCAGTTGTGTGTAAAGTTCACTTGGTCTAGATAGAGCTGGTGTACCGCTTAATAATATAACTCTTTTTGCCTTTTTAGTTAGTTTCATTACACACTCTGTTGATTGCGCTTTGTAAGACTTCAGGAGGTGGGATTCATCCTAAGGAAACAACATAATTTTAGTTCAAATAAAGCGAGCAAATTGTTTGTATCTGAACAACCACAGCATCGATACATCTTCATGACAAAATAATAGTATTCAGCTGTGCTATGATAATTGGACATTCTAAATCTAATAGTAAAAAATAAATGAATGCAATGTGTTCATTTCAGGAAAAAATGCATGAAAAAAGTGTCTATTTTATGGTGGAGATAAATTCTCATGTTTTTTAACTTAAAAGAAATATTTGCGTTCTTATGATTTACCCAAATATTTAATTTTGAGGGCCATTTTCAACGAGTTGTAAATAACTCACTATTAGAAAATGGAATCGAGTTGGGGTAGAGTGGGATTCGAACCGCGGACCTTCGGTCCGTGAGTCCGAGACACTAGCCACAGGACCACAACCCGATTTACTTATGTTTGACCATTAGATTTAGTGTCTGATTACTATAGCACCCACCCTAGTTGTTCTCTCATCGAGGTAAATATATACCTACCGATGACATTATTATAATATGTTAGTGTCCAACACTCTTCATATGTCAATGAAATTAATGTTTTATTTTATGAAACTTACCAAAATTACACATCCAAACTTCTTTTGTACAAGTATGTCATTAAATAATACAGACATTTTATAACTGGTAATAATTATTCGAGACTGGACATCCATTATATATTGCTTTTCTTTCCCAGATGAAACTGATACCACATTAACCATGGGAATTGATGGTAGCAACTCATGTATTTTGCATTCCCACGTTTCTCTAAAATGGAAACATATTATTTAACTACAAATAAACTACCTTATTAAACTTTTTTGATTTTCGCAATGGCAAACGCTGAGGTGTGAGAAGGTGCATTTTCTTAGTGAAACATTTTTTTTTCTTTTTCAAATGTGGGCACTTTTTCCGTGATTTCTGTCTCGAACTTATCAATTAATGATGCGTAGTATGCTCCCGTTATAGTTTTTCCTTTTTTAGGTAATCTATGAAGATAACTCCATGACTATAACAGTTGCCATCACTTTCCCAGCGAAGGAACAGTATATGCCTTTTTTGGGGCCGATTACCCCTTCGCAATCCACTGTTTAGACTGATTTTTTGTTTCTGGCGTTAATTAATCGGCGCCAAAAGTCTGGTCTATTGCGCCTTAACTGCGCCAACCGTGCAAATGTTAATTCGAACACGTTTTTGGTCCAGAGTGAGCAAACACGGCACCTAGCACACGGTCAGCTTTTTCATGCCTAAATCTTGTTTTAATATGCAACAAACACGTTCTTTGGACATGTTAATAGACCGCTATTTCTCTAACCTTAATCCGACGGCTGTCCAGCACCATTTGGTGAACTTGGGCGATGTTATTTTCAGTGGTTGCAGATTTTGGCCGTCCCAAACGTTCATTGTCATCCAAGCTGGTACATCCACGTTTAAATTCAACTACCCAAAATTTTACTATGGTATACGAGAGTTCCCGTACACAGTGTCAAACTCGCCTTTAATTTGCGTACACGTATTGCCTTTCAAAAATAAATATTTAATAACAGCTCAATATTCGATTTTTTCTACTTTTACAAAAACACTTCTAGAAACTCACTTAAACGACTGTCAAAAAATAACTGCACGTCAATAACGGCCAAAATTTTTATGCGTACCTTTCAACGCATGCGCAAACACATTCCCCAATTTTCATTGACAAGTGCTGCCATTTTCATGCTGAGGTCGGAAACATTTAATACAACCCTCGTATAGTAGCTCTCTTTTCATAATGTGTTATTTATTTTTATTATTTAATATTTTTTATAAATGGAAACAAAATTTTACAATTTAGGCAAAAAGTACAAAAAAAAAACAAAACAAAATACCACACCAAAAAAAAAACCTCTTGTGCTCGGTATGGGAAAATTTACATTATGTATTTATAAAGTTTACATTATTTATTTCAAATTTGCACCTATTTGAGGTGCTTTTACACAACATGA